>NC_135329.1:201378999-201682029 GCF_023851605.1 Tamandua tetradactyla
CATTCTTATAGGTGTGAGGTGGTATCTAGTAATCGTTTTAAAAATATTTTTATTGAGAAACAACATACAACGCAAACATTCTTTTTTTTTATTAATTAAAAAAAGAATTAACAAAACAATTAGAAATCATTCCAATCTACATGTACAATCAGTAATTCTTAATAACATCACATAGTTGTATATTCATCATTTCTTAGTACATTTGCATCGATTTAGAAAAAGAAATAAAAAGACAACAGAATAAGAATTAAAACTATAATAGAAAGAAAACAAAACAAAACAAAACAAAAAAAAACAAAAAACCTATACCTCACATGCAGCTTCATTCAGTGTTTTAACATAATTGCATTACAATTGGGTAGTATTGTGCTGTCCATTTCTGAGTTTTTATATCCAGTCCCGTTGTACAGTCTGTATCCCTTCAGCTCCAATTACCCCTTCTCTCTTTTTTTTTTTTTTAATTAACGGAAAAAAAGAAATTAACCCAACATTTAGAGATCATACCATTCTACATATGCAATCATTAATTCTTAACATCATCACATAGATGCATGATCATCATTTCTTAGTACATTTGCATTGGTTTAGAAGAACTAGCAACATAACCGAAAAAGATATAGAATGTTAATAAAGAGAAAAAAATAAAAGTAATAATAGTAAAATCAAAACAAAACAAAACAAAACAAAACAAAACAAAAACCTATAGCTCAGATGCAGCTTCATTCAGTGTTTTAACATGATTACTTTACAATTAGGTATTATTGTGCTGTCCATTTTTGAGTTTTTGTATCTAGTCCTGTTACACCATCTGTATCCCTTCAACTCCAATTGGCCATTATCTTACCCTGTTTCTACCTCCTGCTGGACTCTGTTATCAAGGACATATTCCAAATTTATTCTCGAATGTCTGTTCACATCAGTGGGACCATACAGTATTTGTCCTTTAGTTTTTGGCTAGACTCACTCAGCATAATGTTCTCTAGGTCCATCCATGTTATTACATGCTTCATAAGTTTATCCTGTCTTAAAGCTGCATAGTATTCCATCGTATGTATATACCACAGTTTGTTTAGCCACTCTTCTGTTGATGGAGATTTCGGCTGTTTCCATCTCTTTGCAATTGTGAGTAACGCTGCTATAAACGCTGCTATAAACGCTGTGTCTTTGCCCTTAAGTCCTTTGAGTAGATTCCCAGCAATGGTATTGCTGGGTCGTATGGCAATTCTATATTCAGCTTTTTGAGGAACCGCCAAACGGCCTTCCACAGTGGTTGCACCATTTGACATTCCCACCAACAGTGGATAAGTGTGCCTCTTTCTCCGCATCCTCTCCAGCACTTGTCATTTTCTGTTTTGTTGATAATGGCCATTCTGGTGAGTGTGAGATGATATCTCATTGTGGTTTTGATTTGCATTTCTCTAATGGCCAGGGACATTGAGCATCTCTTCATGTGCCTTTTGGCCATTTGTATTTCCTCTTCTGATAGGTGTCTGTTCAAGTCTTTTTCCCATTTTGTAATTGGGTTGGCTGTCTTTTTGTTGTTGAGATGAACAATCTCTTTATAAATTCTGGATACTAGACCTTTATCTGATATGTCATTTCCAAATATTGTCTCCCATTGTGAAGGCTGTCTTTCTACTTTCTTGATGAAGTTCTTTGATGCACAAAAGTGTTTAATTTTGAGGAGTTCCCATTTATTTATTTCCTTCTTCAGTGCTCTTGCTTTAGGTTTAAGGTCCATAAAACTGCCTCCAGTTGTAAGATCCATAAGATATCTCCCAACATTTTCCTCTAACTGTTTTATGGTCTTAGACCTAATGTTTAGATCTTTGATCCATTTTGAGTTAACTTTTGTATAGGGTGTGAGAGATGGGTCTTCTTTCATTCTTTTGCATATGGATATCCAGTTCTCTAGGCACCATTTATTGAAGAGACTGCTCTGTCCCAGGTGAGTTGGCTTGACTGCCTTATCAAAGATCAAATGTCCATAGATGAGAGGGTCTATATCTGAGCACTCTATTCGATTCCATTGGTCGATATATCTATCTTTATGCCAATACCATGCTGTTTTGACCACTGTGGCTTCATAATATGCCTTAAAGTCAGGCAGCGCAAGACCTCCAGCTTCGTTTTTTTTCCTCAAGATGTTTTTAGCAATTCGGGGCACCCTGCCCTTCCAGATAAATTTGCTTATTGGTTTTTCTATTTCTGAAAAATAAGTTGTTGGGATTTTGATTGGTATTGCATTGAATCTGTAAATCAATTTAGGTAGGATTGACATCTTAACTATATTTAGTCTTCCAATCCATGAACACGGTATGCCCTTCCATCTATTTAGGTCTTCTGTGATTTCTTTTAGCAGTTTTTTGTAGTTTTCTTTATATAGGTTTTTTGTCTCTTTAGTTAAATTTATTCCTAGGTATTTTATTCTTTTAGTTGCAATTGTAAATGGGATTCGTTTCTTGATTTCCCCCTCAGCTTGTTCATTACTAGTGTATAGAAATGCTACAGATTTTTGAATGTTGATCTTGTAACCTGCTACTTTGCTGTACTCATTTATTAGCTCTAGTAGTTTTGTTGTGGATTTTTCTGGGTTTTCGACGTATAGTATCATATCATCTGCAAACAGTGATAGTTTTACTTCTTCCTTTCCAATTTTGATGCCTTGTATTTCTTTTTCTTGTCTAATTGCTCTGGCTAGAACCTCCAACACAATGTTGAATAATAGTGGTGATAGTGGACATCCTTGTCTTGTTCCTGATCTTAGGGGGAAAGTTTTCAATTTTTCCCCATTGAGGATGATATTAGCTGTGGGTTTTTCATATATTCCCTCTATCATTTTAAGGAAGTTCCCTTGTATTCCTATCTTTTGAAGTGTTTTCAACAGGAAAGGATGTTGAATCTTGTCAAATGCCTTCTCTGCATCAATTGAGATGATCATGTGATTTTCTGCTTTGATTTGTTGATATGGTGTATTACATTAATTGATTTTCTTATGTTGAACCATCCTTGCATACCTGGGATGAATCCTACTTGGTCATGATGTATAATTCTTTTAATGTGTTGTTGGATACGATTTGCTAGAATTTTATTGAGGATTTTTGCATCTGTATTCATTAGAGATATTGGTCTATAGTTTTCTTTTTTTGTAATATCTTTGCCTGGTTTTGGTATGAGGGTGATGTTGGCTTCATAGAATGAATTAGGCAGTTTTCCCTCCACTTCGATTTTTTTGAAGAGTTTGAGGAGAATTGGTACTAATTCTTTCTGGAACGTTTGGTAGAATTCACATGTGAAGCCATCTGGTCCTGGACTTTTCTTTTTAGGAAGCTTTTGAATGACTAATTCAATTTCTTTACTTGTGATTGGTTTGTTGAGGTCATCTATGTCTTCTTGAGTCAAAGTTGGTTGTTCATGTCTTTCCAGGAACCCGTCCATTTCATCTAAATTGTTGTATTTATTAGCGTAAAGTTGTTCATAGTATCCTGTTATTACCTCCTTTATTTCTGTGAGGTCAGTAGTTATGCCTCCTCTTCCATTTCTGATCTTATTTATTTGCATCCTCTCTCTTCTTCTTTTTGTCAATCTTGATAGGGGCCCATCAATCTTATTGATTTTCTCATAGAACCAACTTCTGGTCTTATTGATTTTCTCTACTGTTTTCATATTTTCAATTTCATTTATTTCTGCTCTGATCTTTGTTATTTCTTTCCTTTTGCTTGCTTTGGGATTAGTTTGCTGTTCTTTCTCCAGTTCTTCCAATTGAACAGTTAATTCCTGCATTTTTGCCTTTTCTTCTTTTCTGATATAGGCATTTAGGGCAATAAATTTCCCTCTTAGCACTGCCTTTGCTGCATCCCATAAGTTTTGATATGTTGTGTTTTCATTTTCATTTGCCTCGAGGTATTTACTAATTTCTCTTGCAATTTCTTCTTTGACCCACTCGTTGTTTAAGAGTGTGTTGTTGAGCCTCCAGGTATTTGTGAATTTTCTGGCATTCCGCCTATTATTGATTTCCAACTTCATTCCTTTATGATCCGAGAAAGTGTTGTGTATGATTTCAATCTTTTTAAATTTGTTAAGACTTGCTTTGTGACCCAGCATATGGTCTATCTTTGAGAATGATCCATGAGCACTTGAGAAAAAGGTGTATCCTGCTGTTGTGGGATGTAATGTCCTATAAATGTCTGTTAAGTCTAGCTCCTTTATAGTAATATTCAGATTCTCTATTTCTTTATTGATCCTCTGTCTAGATGTTCTGTCCATTGATGAGAGTGGGGAATTGAAGTCTCCAACTATTATGGTATTTGTGTCTATTTCCCTTTTCAGTGTTTGCAGTGTATTCCTCACGTATTTTGGGGCATTCTGGTTCGGTGCATAAATATTTATGATTGTTATGTCTTCTTGTTTAATTGTTCCTTTTATTAGTATATAGTGTCCTTCTTTGTCTCTTTTAACTGTTTTACATTTGAAGTCTAACTTGTTGGATATTAGTATAGCTACTCCTGCTATTTTCTGGTTGTTATTTGCATGAAATATCTTTTCCCAACCTTTCACTTTCAACCTATGTTTATCTTTGGGTCTAAGATGAGTTTCCTGTAGACAGCATATAGAAGGATCCTGTTTTTTAATCCATTCTGCCAATCTATGTCTTTTGATTGGGGAATTCAGTCCATTAACATTTAGTGTTATTACTGTTTGGATAATATTTTCCTCTGCCATTTTGCCTTTTTTATTATATATATCATATCTGACTTTCCTTCTTTCTACACTCTTCTCCATACCTCTCTCTTCTGTCTTTTTGGTTCTGACTCTAGTGCTCCCTTTAGTATTCCTTGCAGAGCTGGTCTCTTGGTCACAAATTCTCTCAGTGACTTTTTGTCTGAGAATGTTTTAATTTCTCCCTCATTTTTGAAGGACAATTTTGCTGGATATAGGAGTCTTGGTTGGCAGTTTTTCTCTTTTAGTAATTTAAATATATCATCCCACTGTCTTCTAGCCTCCATGGTTTCTGCTGAGAAATCTACACATAGTCTTATTGGGTTTCCCTTGTATGTGATGGATTGTTTTTCTCTTGCTGCTTTCAAGATCCTCTCTTTCTCTTTGACCTCTGACATTCTAACTAGTAAGTGTCTTGGAGAACACCTATTTGTGTCTAATCTCTTTGGGGTGCGCTGTACTTCTTGGATCTGTAATTTTAGGTCTTTCATAAGAGTTGGGAAATTTTCAGTGAAAATTTCTTCCATTAGTTTTTCTCCTCCTTTTCCCTTCTCTTCTCCCTCTGGGACACCCACAACACGTATATTTGTGCGCTTCATATTGTCCTTGAGTTCCCTGATACCCTGTTCAAATTTTTCCATTCTTTTCCCGATAGTTTCTGTTTGTTTTTGGAATTCAGATGTTCCATCCTCCAAATCACTAATTCTGTCTTCTGTCTCTTTGAATCTATCATTGTAGGTATCCATTGTTTTTTCTATATTTTCTACTTTGTCCTTCACTTCCATAAGTTCTGTGATTTGTTTTTTCAGTTTTTCTATTTCTTCTTTATGTTCAGCCCACGTCTTCTTCATGTCCTCCCTCAATTTATCGATTTCGTTTTTGAAGAGGTTTTCCATTTCTGTTCGTATATTTAGCATTAGTTGTCTTAGCTCCTGTATCTCATTTGAACTATTGGTTTGTTCCTTTGACTGGGCCATATTTTCAATTATTTGAGCGTGATCCGTTATCTTCTGTTGGCGTCTGCGCATTTAGACAGATTTCCCTGGGTATTGGATCCAAAAGTTTGGAAGATTTTTCTGTGAAATCTCTGGGTTCTGTTTTTCTTATCCTGCCCAGTAGGTGGCGCTCGTGGCACACGTTTGTCTGCGGGTCCCACCAGTAAAAGGTGCTGTGGGACCTTAAACTTTGGAAAACTCTCGCAGTCCGGGGGGTTCGCTAGCCGAAGCGGCTTGAGCCGGCCCGGGTCCGAACGCAGGGAGGGTTGCTGGCCGCCGCAGCCCGGGAAAGAGCCCGTCCAAATTTCCTAGTCGGCCCTGGGCAACAAGCGTGGTGGGAGGGCGCCAGCGGCAGCAGCCCGCTGGAGAGAGTGCACTTTCCCGGGGAGTCACGGGTTTGGAAGGGGCCTCCCCAACCCGTCACCGTTCTCCGCGGCCTAGGGATTTCCGATCCAATTCTCTCAGTTGGTCCGGGGGGCTGCGCGTGGTGTGGGCGCCAGCCGCCTTGGTTTCAGGGGACCGCCTCTCCAATTCTCCCAGCCGGCCCGGGAAGGGGGAAGGGAGTAACTCCGGCCGCTTGCCACCCCGCCCGGTGAGGCCCGCGCGCCTCGGCGATCTCACCCGAGCTGCTTCTCTCAGCCAGCCAGCCGTTCCAGGATGGGGTACGCTGTCTTTTTTATCTCTGTTGTGGCTTTGGGCGCTGTTCTGTATCGTTTCTACTCCCCTAGTAGCTGTCCTGGAGAAGAAACTAAGATCCACGTGTCTTACTAAGCCGCCATCTTCCAGGAAGTCCCAACGCAAACATTCTTAATAAACATTCCATATATGGTGTACAATCAGTGGCTCGCAATATCATAACATAGTACTATATTCTCACCATGTTCAATTTTTAGAACATTTGCATCACTCCAGAAAAAGAAATAAAAATAAAAGAGAAAAAACTCAAACATATCATATCCTTTACCCCTCCCTCTCATTGACCACTAGTATTTCCATCTACCTAATATATTTTAACCTTTGTTCCTCCTATTTTTTCTATACCCCTTACCACTTCCTTTCACTGATCACCAGTATTTTAATCTATTCAGTTTGCTGTAACATTTGTTCCCCCTATTATTTATTTATTTTAATCCATATTTTTTTACTCATCTGTCCATACTGTAGATAAAAAGAGCATCAGACACAAGGTTTTCATAATCACATAATCAAATTGAGAAAGCTAGATCATTATACATTCATCTTCAAGAAACATGGCTACTGGAACACAGTTCCACAGTTTTAGGCATTTCTTTCTAGCCTCTCTAATACACCTTAAACTAAAAAGGGGATTTCTATATAATGCATAAGAATAACCTCCAGGATAACCTCTCAACTCTGTTTGAAATCTCTCAGCCACTGACACTTTATTCAGAAAGGATTCTTACTGCATTTAGCTGGGCTTTAAAAGGATAAGTAGGATTTTGCTTGAAAGACATGGCAGCAGGGAGGAAGAATTTTCCAGAATGAGGAAACAGCATGAGCTAAACTTTAAGAGCAAATTTATACCTGTGATACTGGATGAGTTATGAATAATAACAAATGGCTGAAGTATTAAGTAAATGGTTGGGGGGAAATAGAGCCTGAAAAGACAACGAAGCTGATTGTGAAGGATCTGAGTGTCAACTATTTTTCTGTAAATAGTGGAGAGATATTGAATAATTTGATCTTATATGGGGCTTCATAGAGAGCACATGGGCAGCAGTGTGGATGGTGGATTAGAAATGGGACATTAGAGGCATTCCCAATAGTCCTGAAACTGAACCAAGAAAATGATAATGGAAATATACAGGATGATGATGAGTTTGAAAAACATTTTTGAAATGGAATTAAGGGCTTTTTTTTGGTCTATCTGGATTGTAGGATTTAGTGTAAAAAAATAATGAAAGATGATACTACGTTCTAACTTAGGATTCTTACTCAGTAGGAGTTAGTGTAAAAAAATAATGAAAGATGATACTACATTCTAACTTAGGATACTTAGGTTGTTTTAGTGAAATGAGAACAGAAATGTATTTCAGAGAGGATAAGGAGCTTGAATTGGGAAAGGCTACATTTTAAGAATCTGCAGGGCATACTATTGAATAGATCAGTTAGATGCTAAAAACACAAATCTGGAAGTTGGAACAGAGGATGAGAAAGGAGATCTTAGAGAATAGATAAAATGTTGAGGGTAGGGACTTGAACAGGATTACAAAGTGTTTGTTAAGCAAGAATAGAAAAAGAGAAAGATGGGAAGATAAAGCCTTGGGATAACCCACATGTAAAAGGTGGGCAAAAGTGTTGTAATAAGGATATTGAGATAGAATTGTCAAAGAAAGTAATGAGGGTTTCAAGAAGCCGCAGGACGTAGTTGTGAAGCTGGTTATGTGCATAGCTTATTTCTGAAAACCAAATTGCCGTGGCTTGGGTAATGACTGGAAGATGAGCCAGGGGAAATGTTTGAAAATATTAAGAGCTTTTCTGGAATCCATCTCCTCCTCCTAATTCTCTCCGTCAATACCCTAGTTTCAGTCCTCATGTAGTTTTGGGACATCTAACCTTCTGACTGAATACATCTGCCTTCACTATCCCCACAACCTTCACCACTTTCTGCCAAATACCTTGTATCCTTCTTGCTTCAGTGAGAACAATTTCTCTTAAATACAAAATGGATCATCAATCAATGACTCCTTACATTGTATAAATCAAAGCTCAAATTTCTTAGTGCAATCTAAAAAGCTCTTCCTCATTGCTAGCTTCCTCTCTTATCACTCACTCCCACTACAAATTTTTCTTGTTCATGTTTGAAATATTATTTTTCCTTTCATGTAAACCTTCTTTTCCTTCTGCTGGAATTGTCCTTCCTCCATCCTCACCTAGGTGGTTTTGCAGCAAATCTATAAAGTGAGCAACTTAAAACAATAGACTGTTGCTCGGAGTTCTAGGGGCCTGAATTCTGAAATCAAAGTTGGCAAGGATAGTTTCCTTTGAGGGAGAATCTCCTAGCTTCTGGTGGTTGCCGGCAAAGCTTGGTGTTCCTTAGCTTGTAGATGCATCAATCTAATTTCTGCCTTTGCCATCATGTGGTGTTCTCCCTGTGTGTCTGTGTCCAAATATCCCTCTTCTTACAAGACACCAGATATATTGGATTTAGGATCCACCATTATCCAGCATGACCTCATCATGACTTAATTACATCTACAAAGACACTATTTCCAAATAAAGCCACATTCCCAGGTGTATAGTGGTAAACTTCCATCCATTCTTCAAACCATGACCATAATATTAAATCCCTAGTAACATTCTACCTCTTGTTTTGGCCCTTATTCTAATCACCTATAAATTAAGAGTTTATTGAAGTTAAAGACTAGGTTTTAATACAGCACCTGAAACACAATATTTACTTAATACTTTTCCAATGAATGAATCAATAAGTGGCAGTCAATGAAGGAATAACCTCGTAATGAGGGTCATAAAAGGAATGGGATTGGCTTGAATACATATGTAGAGGGGGATGGAGCCAATAGAGAGGGAACTGGAACCCAAAAGAAGGAATATAAGAGAGTCGAAGTATTGCATAGGAAGATTCCTAAAGAGATATAAAACTATAGCATCTTTAAGGAAGAACATAATAGGTGAGGAAGAGTGAAAATATAGAATGTAGAAATGTGAAAGAACATGTGCATAATGAGTTTCTTATTGATGAAGTTGGAAGAAATGCTAAATGCTCAGGGTCATTGAAGGGGATGGAGCAGGGGTGGGGAGCTTAAGGAGTTGAGTAAAGGTATGGGACATTGTGGGGTTTACAGAATGAGGTTTGAAAATACAGTAAACTGCACTCCATTAAATTTTTAATGAAATTATATTTGCAAAGTTCCATGATTTTTCTCTAAGCAATACTTGTGACTGGGCGCAGCTATATTACATTGCTTTGGATTAGGATTTGACATAGTGGGAAATATCAATCATGGTTCCCCAGAGAACCAAAACAAGTAGGACATCAACTGGCTTACGCGATTGTGGGGAGTGGAAAGTCCAAAGTCTGTAGGGCAGGCAAGCATGCTGGAAACACTCAGGAAGGAGCTGATGGTGCAGTCTTGTGGCAGAATTTCTTCTTTCTGGGGGGAACCTCAGTTTCGCTCTTAAGACCTTTTAATTGATTCAATGAGACCCACCCACATTATTAAGGATGATCTCCTTCCCTTAAAGTCAGCTGATTATAGATGTTAACCATTTCTACAAAGCAGCAGTTCTTAGAATAGCATTGAATTGTATAATTGAGTTGATAACCTAGCCAAGTTGACACATAAAATTAACCAGCACATCGGGTAGCAGAATAAAAAGGGGATAAAGAAATTGCAAGTATTGTTAGACTGCTATTGAAACTGTTCTGCCTTCCAGTTTTGGAGAGGTGGGAAATAAATCAAGAGGACTCAGAGAGCCTGGAACATACTAAAACACTGAAGGATTCGTTACTAACTAGTGGAATTCTGGGTGGTAGTAAGCTCTCAGATATCACCCCATGTGTATACAAGATGCTAAAATAGAATAAAAAGAAATGCTGTGAAATGATATAAGGAATTAGAAAGTTCTAGTGTTGCCTGGATGTTTTTCATTTTATAAAAGTAATACATAATGGTTATAGAAATTTTAGGGGGAAGAGAAACAAAAAATAAGAAAATAAGAGTAGCAATCTTAGATAACTACTATTTACATTTTGGCATAATTCGCCTCTCTCTCTCAAACACTGCAACACATAACACACACGCACACACACACACACACACACACACACGTTATATAACCTGCAATTTTCCCACTAATTATTTTCTCTTTTCTGTTTATTTGTGTAACTCTTTTTTGTCTTCTCCATTCTGCTTTGTCAAAAACACATGCTAAGTCTACAGCTATAACAACATAATTAGTCTGCCATGTTGTAAGGGATTGTTTAATAAACAGATTATGTTGATGATAATCATGAACACTAAATTGAGCAGTGGGATTGGAAAACTTTGCTTTAAGTTAAATGCACTAAGAGGCAGTGACTCTGATCCTTCCAGCCTGCCTGTCTTCCTTCTTCACTAGGAAGCCACTTTACAGTCCATGTTTAAGAGAACAGTGTTCATAGTGAATCACACCCAACCCATCCCTTTTTCTCTTTCTTTCCCAATTATTTAAATTTTCCTCAACAGACTTTCATTATGATAGACACTTATCAATAGCATAAAAATAAACCTCTATTGAAATTATCTAGATTCAGTCTATTTTAACATGTTCTTTTGGAAGTATGCCCCACAGTCTTTATATCACGGTCTGTAAGATCAAGAGTATAGTTCTAGATAAGAACAAGCATCTTATTGGGAATAAAGTATCCTATTAAGGTGTTAGAATAATGTTTGACAATTCTATTTCACTGCTTCTGGTCAGTAGCATTGAACTTCATCTTTGCTGTCAGGGTGATGTGGGGCTGGGATGGGTTGGATGGACTCTACCTGTAATGATTTTCCCAGAGATGAATCCATCTGACTCCTCTTCCCAAAGCCTCAGTTGACTCCTTACTTGTGTGTTGTACCCAGTATGTATGGACAGGGAAGGGGAAAAGTCAGCTCTTTCTCAAAGTGTAGCGCTCAGACCACTTTTCATTAGAATCACATGGAAAGCTTGTCAGACCTGCAGCTGTCCGAGACCCACCTCACTCAGACACAGGGTCAGAATTTGGATTTTAACAAATTCCCAAGGGAGGGTGAATGCACACTGAACTTTAAGGGACCATTGATACATTGTTCAATCTGAGCCAAAGTGATAAGCTGTAACTGTCACTGCTTAGTGTCATGGTTGAAAACAACCTCCAACCCCTGAAAGTGACCTGTGACCTGAATCTTGCTTAAAGGACATAATTATAAAACTGAAGGGCTAGGTGATTTCCTCCTATTACAATAAGAGAGAATAAGCAACAGGCATTAGCTTGAAACTGTTTTTCTTTAGAGCCACAGAATTGTAAGGCTTATTAATTTATAATTTTGTAGTTTTTTGGTGAGTGAATTTTGCATGATTGAACATGTAAGCAAGCACAAATGCATAAAACCAAATAGCATATATGACTTAAGGTGCCTATAGATAATGTTTTTCATAATGTACCTAGTAGTTGATCAGAGAGTGTGCACCCAGGGATAACTCTGGATCTAGAAAAAGAACGATAGGAGTTAATGTGTATCCATGCTGTTATGTTAAAAGCAACTTGAAAATTAAGTCTTGTTTCTTATTTCATAAATATATCTATATTTCAAAACTAAATTTAGAAATGTGAAATAAACACTGCACTTACAGTATTTGCCTCAGGTATAAACTTGTCTAATAATTCTCCCATAAAATAGAGTGTTTGGGTCAACACTATGCATAAATGATGAAGAATTACAAATTAATAATTAAAGAAACCATATTATCTAGTTTATCTCTTATGGAGTCATAAAATATACAGTCAATCTTCTCAAACAGTTATCTAATTGTCAGAACTGATTTCAAATCTAGGTCTCTGGCTTCTGTTTTGTTTTACCTAATGGGACAAACTTCACTTGAAAAACCTTGTAAGCCCATGTGACTCAATGCCCTTGCTTTAATTTTTTTAATACCAATATTGACATTAATCTCTTTGGTCTTACATCAGACTGTTCTAATAGATACTTTTTTCAAGGGATAATTGGCCATTTACTTAGTCGAAAGCATATATAGGAAAGAAGGGTAACACCAGTTTGAGCCAGTAACAGTTTAACATGGAGAAGATAAGACACTTAGTGTATTTTCATGTTTAATCCATCTATTGAAACATAATTTTCCCACCTTTTGCAAGTGTAGCATAACATTTATTTGAGTTTTTATATACCATAGCCACTACTGTAAAATGGTTAGTAACTATTTAATCAATTAGATGTATTTTTCAGCTTAATGATAGTTCAAAGATTAATAAACTTTTACTGTAAAGGGCCAAAAAGCAAGTATTTTAGTTATTATGGGTGCGCCATGGTCTCTGTCTCAACTACTGGACTCTACCTTTGTAATATGAAGCCCACCATAGACTATAAGCAAATCATTGTGTTCATTGACATTTGAATTTCACAGAATTTTCATGTGCCAAGAGATACTTCTTTTTTTTTTTTTTTAACTATTTAAAAATGTAAAAAACCTTTCTTAACTCATAGGCTGTAGTTGACCCATGGATTTTAGCTGATTGACCCCTGTGAATAGTCCATTCATTGCCTTGAAGATGTATGTAAAGAAGCCATGATTTACGTTTTCTGCTCATTGTATTGATAAGGAATTATTCTCAAGGTGAACTAAATGGAAGAGGAAGAACATTTTGAATGCCCAACCTCATGCTTCACAGGACAGGAAGAGTACAAACCTGTGTGATTCTAGCTCACATAAACATGTAAGAAGTGATCCTCATTGCTTACCATCCTCCAATAATACCTGCTGGCCTTCTCTGCCTTGATGCCCACCCCCCAGCTATCTATGCTATCCTGGAGAAATTTTCTGCAGGAGAAAGAGGAAACCCAGGGAATTTTTGGAACTCCAGCTTCCTTTCCAGCCAGATTAAAGCTTGCATTTTCCCATGCTGGCAATGATAATATCTCAGACAATGGGCTGTGGACCTGAGAAGCTGGAACAAAAAGACTGACATACGGATGATAGATTATTTTTCTTCACATTACCTAAAAGTTATTATTTGTTGTTACTTCTGTTAGTTCAAAAATTAAATTTTATTCACAAACCTTAAGACCAACAGCTGAACTTAATTCTGAGGCTGTCAAGAAGTCTGCTTAACATTACATTCTATTTCCTAACATCTTTGATAAATTATTTTTTGCACACTAACTAATGAGGCACAAAAAATGAAACCAATAGAGATATGTATGCTTGTACCAGTTTTATTATGGCATAATTTTTAAAACTGAAATGCTCCAACTGCTTATTCAGAATATTTTTTCTCTATGGTTTACATATTTTGGAAAATTGAATATTGAAACTAAATCTTAGGGAGATTTATTATTGTATAGACTACCATTTCATGGTTCTTTGGTGAAAAATAGATTCATAATCTAAGATTGTGCTAAATTATATTACCTAGAGAAGGTAATTATTAAAGTAAGTAAATACTCCTCATTTATGTTATTCCTGATGCCCTGAAGGATCAGTAAGATAAGATTATCAACAATGTAGGGGCTTTAAAGTTCTCCAGCTTCTCTGTATGCACTTGGTCATTGCCTCCTACAACCACCTGAAGTATGAAGTATGCAGTAATATACATATAGTATATATGGTATATGAAGAACATACCAGAAGTTCAGAGAGGGTACATGATTTTTCAATATTACACAACTATTATCAAGTCAATCAGAAAAAAAAATACATTGATTTTCTCCTATTATTATTTAAACTATCATATCAGTCAAACGGACATATAACTTCTAACATTAAAGAAAAATGTAAATAATTTAAAAAGCTATAGTTTATAATGTCTTATTCTTCTCCTTCATCCTTTAGCTATTTAGAGGATTTACTATTTGTAATAAATTGACATTCCTGTATAGCTTAAGCTACGAATTGACAGAAAACACATCTATGCTAGATAATACAATGCTTTCCATACATTTATGAAATGCAATGTCACCTATGAAACATACTGGTGATACTGTTGTCAAAGAATTTCAGGAAAGTCATTACTTTGTAATCACACATACTAACTCACACCCTAAGAATATATTAAAAAGAGTTAATAATAAATGATTTAATGTTTGCATGGCCAAGTTAATAAAATTAAAATGTACAAGTCATCTAAGAAATATCTTAACTTAAAGGCAGTTGGAGCTTTTGCAATTATATTGAAATGTGTGGAACCCAGTGAGATTTACTAAAAAGAAAATTATCTAGAGAGTTTTCTGAGACGCAACAAAAACTGTTCAGTTCAGTGTTGGCAGCTTCGATTTAATTCATGAAACATTTATTAAGAACATATCACTTTCCAGATATACTATTATACATGTTGGAACTACTGAGATGGATGAGATTTGGGGCCTTCTGTCTGGGAATCCTGCGTCATAAATTCCACTGATAATCATTAATAGCCACTCAATAAATTTTGCTTGTATTACCACCAAACTACAGTTACTGTATTTTTATTGCTTAGATTATCTGCTTGTAAAATATGACTCAGGAAAAATTTCAGAGCTAACCTGGCAATCTCTTGTTGGGACACAAACCTGTTGGTAAGATGCCCTCATTAAATACCTAGAGTTACATTTAAAAGATGAAGACACATGGCCAAGGCCCTTTACCAGGGGCCAGAGGACACAAGATGTGTAAAACACAGCCCATCTTTTCAAGGAACTTTAAAACATCTTAGGTGCATAAAATATGTTTAACTAGGAGGATCGTCTTCTGTAATCCAACTCCAGGACATTGATTTTGATTTAATTATTTTATAAACACTTTTAATTTATTCTGATAAAGTTATATATATAATATTATTTCTAAGTATCATGTGGAAATGGCAGTACATATAACAATAACTACTATTCTAATTTCTAAATGATATTCAAGAGATGGAGCATGGAGTAGTAGTAAGAATTTCAACTTTGGAGTCAGAAAGATGTGAGTTTGAATCCTGGATATGTCACTTATTATTCGAAACATTGATCCAGTTCTTTAAACTTCTGAGCTTCAGTATTCTGATTTGAAGCATGTAGATAAATCCTATTTTTAAAGGGTGTCTGTTGAGAATTTATTTTACATATATAGAGCTCTTAGCAGATATCTGGCAAGGAATAGATATGCAAAATTTTCTAGGCATTTGTAGATACTAAAATACTTTGGGCAGTGCTTTATTATCTTTAAAATGACTCCACCATCATTATCCCATTTCATCCTCATGCCAATTCCTTAAAGTTATTAAAATAAAAAAAAAAAAAGAAACCGAGTGACCAGTGGGAATTTGACACATCCAGAGTTTGGATCCATGCCTTTTAGCTCTACATTCTGCATGCTCCCGAAAGGATTAGGAAATTGTGAGATCTCCATTTTGCCCTGTTCACACCAAGACCTGGCTGCCTGATACGGGTGTGATTCAATCTCTGGAAGTCTTAGCTTCCTCACCTATAAGCTGTGGCTGTTGTCCTGCTATACGTCCCCTGTCCTTTCCAGTTCTGGATATACAAAGAAACAGTATGATGGGTCGTTCAAGACTCAGGGGCTGGAGGTGGACTGTTGAGTTCAAAAAGTCTTGCCTTTGTTGGATCGGTGATCTTGGGCAAATTAGCAAATATTTCCATTTCATTTTATTCATCTTTATGGGGTTAGCGAAGAGAATTTACTTCAGTGGGTTGTTGTAAGGAATAAATGAATTAAATAAGCAAATAATTTAGAACAGGATCTGACAGAGTGAGCAATGTACAAGTGTTGGCTCTGATTACCTGCAACTTGTTATACCAAATTCAGAGTCCAAGTGAATTACTTTAACCCTGCAGGCCATAGAGAAGATTTGCTTAAACAATTAAGTGGGAGGCTCCCTATCCTGGGCCCCCAGCCCAATCTTTTGCTGCCCTTTTGCACAGTTTCAGCTCCTGGGCTCTGTTCTAAATAACAGTTACTGGTGGACATAGCACCACATAGGCCTTGGGACACTGTTTACTTGCCCAGCTATATATATATGTGTATCAGTACATGTAAGCATTGGATCCTCTCCTGGTAACCCAATTGATGAATCAGCTTCTCTAAAGTTCTGGAATTAATCTGCATCTATGCCAGTGTGATTGCAGAGGTCAGTGATTCCAACTTAGATATTTTCTGAAGTATCAAGAAATGTAGCAAAGTGTAAATGCTAAAACAAATCCTTATTCGCAGAGGATTTGTCTAAGCATTTTAAATTCAAAGATACTGTGTAGACAAAGTCATTTGGATAGAAACAATGATTGAATGTCATAATTATACTACATGTGATTTATAAACAAAACCCAGGTGTTAGAAACTTATTTCAAGAATGAAAATGTTAGAAATCATTAAAACATTTCACACTCAGAATATATGAAAAGTAGCCCCAATAACTGTACTTAGATGTAATGAGACCTCCATGACAAAAAAAAAAAAAGAAAAGTAATAAAAGGTAGGTATGTAGCAAATTGCTTTAAAAGATAAAAAAGATTTATTTCCACATCATGGGTTTCTAGAACATATTGGAAAATTACTCATGCCCAAATGATTGTGAAATAGTATCACAATGTTTATTAATTTAAGGTAAATTTATTTAAGGTTTCTGCGCTTTAATTTTTGCTTTGCTAGAGTTGTTATATTTCTTAATTCATTTTAAGAAGCTTCTAAGGAGGTATAGGAATAGGTGACATTCCTGAAACAACTGCTAGTATAGCACAGAAAATCTGCTTTTCTTCTATTTTTTTTTCTTCTGTTATTCACTATTTCTTTTTTGCTAGGTGGCATGCATGCAGTGGTTTCATGGAGACCATACAATGCTTGAGATGATTGAGAAAAAGCGTTGCCTGTGCAAGGAAATAAAGGCTAGACAGAAAACGGAAAAGGGCCTTTGCAAACAGGATAGCATGCCAATCCTACCCAGCTGGAAGAAGAACGCAGGTGCAAAGAAGTACAGCCCTCCGCCCTATTCTAAACAGCAAACAGTGTTCTGGGATACTGCCATATGACTCTGTTAAGGACGGTGTTCGCTCCCCAAGGCCACAGAATTGCCTCTGTCACGCCCTCTGTATCTTCTCGTTGGAGTGGAATGCCTGTGCTGCCCTGGAAAACCCATGCGAACATGTGCCTACTTGTGGCAAGTGCAAGATAAATGTATATTTCCTTGCAATTAAGGCACACTTATTCATCCCGGATTATTTTGAATCCAGAAGATATTAAAGTGTAAATATTTTACTAGTTTATAGGTGGCATCTGAAATAATACATATTATACATATATAAATTACAGAAATATCAAGAGTTTTACTATACAATATAATTTCGGTATTACTTGGTTTGTTATCTTTTTTATATGTAATCCCCTGATGCCTTTTATTGCTTTTCTTTTTTTTTTTTTGCATTTAAAATGCTTTTTCCTGCCCACATTTGGCTTCTGTATAAGAGCTCACAGCTATCAATCATGTTCAACCATATCTTATATGAATTACTCTGGTGCTAGTAACGTAGAAGTTGAATATCATATTCATTCAGAATATCTATTGCTTTTCAGGTTTTATGTTTGACAGGAAATGAATACAAATGTGATTCTTCATTTGAATGTTGTGTTACATTGACAACAATATTTTTGCTATATTGGCTTTATAAGAATTTCCTTTTGTTTCTGCAAAGCAATGGTTAATCAGACTCCAGAGAAAGTTATAAGGATATATTTGGGCAACCCAGCAGAATACATGTCCTTCAGAAATGACATTTGGGACATGTGTCCTTGCATCATTGAGCTGATTGGATCAGACCCGGGAGCACTGTGACAAAGGGAGGAACAAGGAATCAGAAGCTAAGGAGCTCGACCGCTTTTGAGAGATTGGACCGAGTGTGGCATTGTTGCCACTGCAATCACTATTTTTTAAGAAACTTTTTACATGTGTTGTTTGCTTCCCCCAGTAAATGAGAAACAAACATTCATGCAGATGAGTTTACATATTTTAGTACACTGAATGCAAATCTTTCTCAAAATTTAGGTCCTTTCATGGAAAAAAAATATTTCTTGTCAATTCTTTTCAAACTAGTTATCACCATATTTTTGGGTCATAATTTCTGTGCATAATCATCACACCCATTTTCACTGATTATGACACCAGACCAAAGAATTATGACCTCTTCATTTTATTTTGTTTCAAAAAAGAAACAGGAAATGCAGGGGATAGGGATGGGATGGATTCAATTGTATGTGGTGATGAAATGTTAAGTTATTAAAAATATATATATAGATATATATATCTTTTGAGAGTAACTTGTTAGTTGAATATAAATATTGTCACGGATGAATAAAAAGGAAACTCACATATATTTTGTATATCTAAATTAATATTTATGCTTCCTAAAATTGACAGTATGTGGTTCTTCTTTAACAATCACTTTAGTATTATATTTCTGAGAGCAAAGGTGTGTTTGAAATGATCATTATAGTGGTTTTCTGCAAAAGGGTATTGACAGCAATAGTTCCATGCTGCTCAATAAAACCAAATATAACAGGATTTAGGGGATTTTTGTAATCTATATTGTTAAAAATCTAATAATGCTTTATCAGTAATAATTCCTTTCAAGCCTTTGAAATGTTATAAAATAATTTTTAAATATTTTATAGTTAATGTATATTTTGATGTCCATTTAGAATTCTAAAAGAAAAAGGAAACAAGGTAAGTGGGAGCATGTGTAACTTTTGTGTGTGTAAGTATATGCGTGGATGAACACTCAGTGGGAGAACTGTATACATAACATACTTACAGATGTCTTAGGTTTTGCTTGTCTTACTGAGGTGGTAAAATAAAGCAGAATCACGATAAAGGAAATCACCGAGAGATCTTAAGTAGCTTAAATAAATCTTACCACCATGTTTTACCATCATAGAATATGTTTCTGACCCAACAATTGATGGAGCACAAATCTAAGAGTGATGAAAATGTGTTAAGATAAAAATCAATATAAAATGTGTTTATGGCCCAAGATGTTATCCTGATTTAAGTTATTATGACCACAGATACTCAAGCCAAACAATCAGACCCAAAACACTGATTCTCAGCATCGTTATGATCTTGGTACATATATTCAGGCTCAGTTTGGTAATAATTATCCTTTCCTTGATATTTATATTTAGGTAACTTCTTTCTATAAAGAAATGCAAGTATGTTTTGCAGATGTCAATCTTTCCCATTTCTCTTTGAGTTAGACAAAAGGTATTTTTTAATGCTGAACACTTGTCAAGAAGAAAAAAGAGATGCTAAACTGATTTGTGTTGGATTCAGCCATTCCCACCTGTTCTGCCAAACTTACATTATTGCCAGATTTAATGTGCTCCTTTCTCAAACACATTATTTTTCTTGTAATTTGTTACAAGAGGTAACTTGTTTGAAAATCGGACCTCAGGCAACCACTTCCATTTAATTGCTCCAACTCTCATGCTAAATGGGAAGTAATGAAAAGATCTGGAAAAGTGGCTTCACTAATATTTGACTCAAGAGCTGCTATTTTGTATGTATACAGCTGTTTTGTATTGTAGCTTAGCCTATATGGCAATAGCCATTCTATAATTAATTTCCTCTTTGTTAGTGTTTCTCTACCTGGAAAGAAGGAGATCATTACGGACAGAAGGATAAATAAGCTGACTTTCTGGTGGTGGTCAGTCAAGACATTTCAATTTATGAATTTGGCTAGAAGATTAAAAATTTTACCCACAGCCAGAAGTCTGTGGCATGATAAAGCTGATAAATTTAGTAGCCCCAGAGAACAAATCATATCCTAGCATAATCATCAGGTTTAAAAAGCTCAGACCTCAAACAAATGGTTTTTTCACAGCAGATTGTATAGAAACAGAATTACATTGGCTGTCACCCAATAAATATGCTTTTATATGCAAAACTCTTCACAGCAAAGAAGAAACAAATTTCTTGAGAATTCATCAAAGGGAAAAATCAATCCTGCCTTTCTATCCCAACTTAGAAGCCAGTATTTTCTGCGATATGACAATAGTTCTTTACATAAACAATGCCACTATTTCTCCAGTGTTTATGTTATTGAACTAGTTTGGAGTAAAAAGTGGCTTAATTGTGTAAATGATGGTTACTGTCCACCCATATAAAATAGGAACATAAAGCAAAACTAGTCATTGAGTTTTACTTGAAACTTGTAGTTTTAAAGAATATACACGTTCAAATACTTGGCAATTGTCTGGGCACAACTTCACTTTTCCAATAAGTGATACTAAGACCTCAGTGACAGTGAAATCCCAAACAAAGTCATCTTTGAATGTTTCTAGAGAGTTTTCAAAGATTCATTTTAGGTTAGGCCTGTCCACACATTAAATTTGGATTGAAACTTTTGGGCTAGTTGAGCAGTCAAGTCAATGAAATCGAACAGCCCTACTGAGTTATTGTTCTACTTCATTAAATAAGACATTTAAAAAATGCATATAAGAAGGCGATTTTAATAATGTTTAGGTGTTATGGTGAGTCAGTTCCTTAAAATAGAAAAGAGCTTGTAAGCTAACTATGCATACCTGTGAAATTAAGAAAATTCTTAGGATTTAAGCAGTAAGTAATCTGAGATGCGCTAATTCTAATTCTAGAAATAGAATGGAATAGTAATCCACAATTTGTTGTGTCCTGAACTTACATGGAAATGAAAGAAAAATGGTACCTATACTATTTAAGATTAATCCATATCTTCCCTGTATGGGGAAATAGATAGCTACTTGTACAATGTGGACAATTTGTTATTAACTCATTTTTCATTGAACAGTCAATTACTGAGCAACTTATGTATCAGTCATGTTTTTTTTAAATTTATGAATCAAAGCCCTGAGCATTAGACATTGAAAAAGATGTAGCCCTTCATGAAACTTAACTATACAATCATTAATATTTTCAAAACAAAGCCAATTGTTTTAAAGAAACGTTCATGTGTTTGACATCTCCAATGTGTTTACCTAAGGTATTCTCTTATTTTTCAAATCAAGTGTACAGTCAAAATAAAATGCTACAACATATTGAAGTCTAAGTATAAAGTGTTTATGTGTAAGCCTCTGTATGTACACATTTGATATGCACTGCCATCTGTGTAAATCAGTAAAAGGATAATAAGTTTTGCCATGCTGGATTTGAACATTTTGGCTTGGGGTTTGGATTAATCTGAAACCCTTTTATATTTGGGTCAATTACATTGCAGGAAAATGTACGTAATCTGGAAATAAGTCTCATTAAATTTCCCTTTAAATATTGCAAAGTTTCAAAAAGGGAATATAGTTGGGGTTTATCTCAACCAAACATACATGGAAATCGTTTTTTCGGTATCCAATTGTTCCCAAATATGACTGGGTTTGCTACCCTAAAAGCATCTACATTTACACGTGTATACACCAACATACAGTATACATACTGTATATAATATATATGAAAATGTTTAGTATGCACTTCTTTCGTTTGGTTAACATATATAGTGTAGCAATTTGTGTAAAGTGCACTGTGATTATAAAAAAACAAAGCACAGTAAAATCACAGGTCTTGTTATCTTGCACTAAAAATGTGTTTACGTATTTAGCAAGTGTATGTTTACTTTCTTGCTCTTTTCAAGAACTTGAAATAAATAGCTATTGAGAAAATGATATAAAATAATATGTTTTTTTAGTGGATAATGGCACTGCATTTTTAAAAGACAGGGTTTTAAAAAGAAACCATTTAATATCCATTCCAATATAACATGTTTACCATATCTAAAAATCTGAATGTCATATTGCATTTTTCGTAACTCATTAGAAATGTCAGATAGGTGCCTGAAAAATTGTGCAAATGAGCATTAGATAAAAGATTTCTATACTCATGTGTTGTTAGCCATTTCTATATACAAAATAATATAAACACTGATTGATGTTTTCATTTCTCTTAATTTTTTGTACTTGATTTTTTTAGGTAATATGTAATTATAAATGTACTTTGATACTACTGAAGTAACCAGATGTTGTTTGGAAACAAATCGCTTTCCTTAGTGCATTGGCAATATTTTACAATACTTTTGTGCTTATTTATTTGTGCTCCCGTGTAATTATAATAAAAGCAATAGTTTAAATTAGTTGGCTTTGTCATTGGTGGTAATTTTGCAATAAGAAATGAAGAACTTTTAAAATGAAAAGTACACAGATTTTTCAATTTCTGCAGTTGCCTATGCAATTGCATACACTGTGAGAGATTAGTGCTGGTGATTACTGAAGGTCTAGACTCCTTTTAATTTAGTTATCTTATTCCTAATTGTGTTTAATCCTTCTTGCCTTCTGCAGCAAATAAGTGACCCACTAAATAAGAGGGGCTTTGACATTTTTCTTTCCAGTTAAATGACTCCCAGTTTATCTAAGGTGAGCCAGGACATTAAAAAAGAAAAAAATCCAGCAATCCTAGACCTATGTATTCACACAAAACATTCATTAGAAGGGTCTTTAGCACACTCATTTATTCAATCATACATCTGGAATTAAGCTGGTTTAACTAAGGAGCAAGTCATTAGGCATAATGTTGCCAGGTGCCAATAACTATAAAGTTACTGAGTATCTGCAATAAGTAAGACAAGATTCTGGAGCTCAGTGAGCTGATAAACAGTGCATTTATAATAATGCAAGCTCCTCTAATTATCTTTCATGGATACTTCACCAACTGCTCACATATGCCCCTGTGTACCCAATCTCAGTGTAACCTACTACAATTTCATAATTTTTCATAACTTCTATTCATGTAAATTTTTGCAAATAAGTCCAATTAACCTCACTGTTTAGTTTGATTTCTTCAGTACCCCAATGCTCAGGGTGCCTACCTCTCTACCTCTTGCCTTAACAACAAACACTTCCACCCCGCCATCAACACTCCAAGCTTCCATCCACCTGAACCCATACCAAGAAGTGCCCTCATATCCTAAATTCTCCATCTCTTCTATTCTTCCAAGCCCCATTAGAATTATTCTCCAAGCTTTGCGATCTCAGAGTCTAATCAAATTATGTTAATACTAAAGGTGTGAATGACTGATGAAACTTCAATGCTCATCCACCTATGGTGTTTAAAATTTCAGAGAATTCTTATTAACATACATTAGTGAAAATCAATTAGTGGAATTTCAGGTAAAGAGACAAATCAGGAGATTGGGAGGGGAGAAGTTGAGAGAGAACCTTGCACATCACCTACCTCATGTCCTCTAGAGGAGTGTTTCTCAGGCTTTGGTGCACATAAGAATCCCCTGGGAATTTTTTTAAAGCTCCTAATGTCCAAGAAGCACTTTGAATTAGGGCATAGGATTTTAAAAACCAACACCAGATGATTCCGATTTGCAGCCATGTTTAACTAAAACAATGCTTCTCAAAGTTTAATGCACATACTAATCACCTACACTGCTTAGTAAAACAAAATACAGGTTCTGATTCCATAGAATCTGAGATCTGGCATTTCTAACAAGATCCCAGGAGATGCTGATGTTGCCTGTTCCTGGAGTGCTCCTTGTGCAGGAAGGACCAAGGTAATTTGGTTCTCTGCCTCATTAAGGGTGCCTTTGGTAGCCAGGCCCTAGGTCCCTGCTACTCAAAGTGTTCTTTGTAGATGAGCAACAAGGCATTACCCTGGGTGTTGTCAGAAATGCAAGGTCTTGGGTTCCATTCCAGAGCTAGTGAGTCAGAATCACTCGGGCTTAGGCCCATGGATTTGTGTTAAGAAATTCTCCAGGTGATTGTTATGTATAGTAAATTTTGAAACATATTGCTCTGGTCAGGTGATTGTCAAAATGGTAGCACATGGCATTCATCTTGGGAGTTCTTTATTTAATACTGACGTGTGAGCCCCACTCCCAGAGATTCTGATTTTATCTGCCTAGGGACAGGTCTGGTCTGCAACATCTCTTTTTTCATCCTTTCTCCTTTTTCCTAAAGAGTTCCTCAGGTGATCAGAATGTGAAGTCTGCTGTCATAGCTTGTCAGAGCTACTATCACAAATACCACGCAATGAGGTGGCTTAAACAATGGGAATTTATACCATCTCATGGTTTCGGGGGCTAATAGGCTTGCTCTTTCTGGAGTTTGTCAGTACAATTTTGGTACCAATTTGGGGCAATCCTTAAGATTCCTTCGGCTTATATCTGCCTCCAAAGCCTTCTAGTTTTAGTGACTTCCTGGTTGTCTTTATGACACTCCAGCAATCTGGATTAAGACCCACATTCATACAGCTGGGCCACACCTTAACTACAAATTATATCTTCAAGAGGTCTTATTGCCACGGGTCCACACCCACAGGAATGCAGACTAGGATTAAGGACATGTATAAATTGGGATGCATGATTCAGGCTACTGCACCTGTGTTGGGAAAGCTGTATTAGAGGATCAACTCTTTCCTACACATTGGAATTTCCCCAGAAATCACAGTTTACCCACAGAGCCAAATAAAAGAGTGCATATTTTTACAGCCCCTCCCATCAGAATTTAAAGCACTTCATGCCAAAGAGGGCTATGGGCAGAAACTTCTAGCTTTGAAATTAAAGATGATAATAAGGGTCCCATCCAGTACTTGAGACTCAGTATACCATGAGAGCAGGGTTGCATGATTCAAAATGCATATATTCTAAATACTGACGGGAAATTGTGATTGTTGCTATTAGAATTTGGATTCTTTCAGATTTCTCCCCAGTTAGAATTAGTCCTCACCCTCCCACAACATACACATTTGCACCCACACAAACACGCATGAACACGCACACACAAGGCATTGTATTTAGTTTCCATCAAAATGACATCTGCCTTATAATAGCTGTTTCTTTTGGGAACATGTCTTCTATACCATATGGTGAATTCTAGATGGAACTTTTGATTTGCTTGTTGTTCATCTTTGTGTTCCTTAAAATACCTAATGCATTGCACTGTGCATAAAAGTAGTATAAAATGTTCACTGATTAATTTATATAGTTATCAACAATATTGAAATGTCTCGGTATACCAAGCACTGGTCCAGGTCCAAAGTATGAAGTAGTGGACAGGGCAAAATCCTTGCAAAACTTAAATTCTAGCTGATTTATGCATTTCTTTGGGGTTGTATCTTCTACTTCCTTATTTTCATTACATAAAACAAATATTGTATGAGACCTCATGACATTTTGATATTTAAAGCCCAAGATTACTGTTACGAGTATTGACATATAGACATATGAGTATTGTTTATGGAATCATATAATTATATCTATCTAACCATTTCTGTATTTATTTGAACCCAACTTTTTTGCAAAAATAAATTGAAGCCACCTCATATTTAGAACATAGGAAGATAACATGCATTAGAAATGTGGAAGAACTAGAAGGGAAAAATGTCACGGAAGGGAATAAAAATCAATGAGGAATGATTTAATTTTTTTGGAATACATGCAATGAAATACTTTATTGTTATTATGAGCTCACAATGCATGAAAATATTAATAGCACTTATAGTAAAGATAATGTAAAGATAGTAAAGATAATGGTGATTGTGGCCACTAAGATTTAATGCTTAGTTCTTGCCAGGAACTGAACTAAGTTCTTCATGTGTTTTACTTAATTCTTACCTCAACCCCACAGTTATGTTCAGTTTTCTAATTGATAAAGCTAAAATTCAGAGAATTTGCCCTAACGTACAAAAAGAGTGTTGTATATCCTAGAAACTCAAACCAGGCTTACTGGAATCTAAAACAATACCCACTGCAACCCATTCTCTCAAGTAAATTAATTTTTGTCAGCTTGCCATTCATTATACACAGAGATTCAAAGACTTTCTGAACACTATGCATTTCCATCTAGCTTGAATAGAACTAACCCCTCTAACTTGGATTTGCAAACTCATTATCCAAGAGGCAGTGTTTTCCATTACAACAGGATAAGCTTCATAGTTATAGCTCAGTAGAAAGGATGTTAGGTTTGTGGAAATCTTTGTTTTTATTGATTGTTCCTTATCAACTTTCTAACTGGTTTCAATAAAGACATAATGAGTTTGCTAAGGTCAAACAGCAAGTTGGCTTTTAAATTGATTTTGTCAGTGCATTTCAATTAGGGTAAATATTATTGCCACAGTCTGTAGGGTAAGCTAAGTTTCTAGATAAGTTCCAAAGTGCCTTCTTGACTACATTCAACAAAAGATATATTGGTTTAAGGAGTTACTTTGTTTTAGGGAATGTCTGCATCCAAATTTTGTTAGTTTTTCTTCAGAAAAATCACCAGATAATGTAATATTCAGAGGGGAGAGAAGGAGAGAGGGGAGGGTAGTAATTATTTGTTATTAAGTTATAATGTACCATCCCACTGGGGACTTGCACCTTTACACTCCATTCCCCTGCAACACTTCCTCACAAGTTTCTCGAAAGGAGGTATTATTAACACTGGGACAGAAAGATCAGCATTTCTTTTTATTTTAGCAGTTAAGAATTTATGTTTTGTCTACATAGAATATAAAGCTAGCCTATTAAATACTTGATTTCATCCATTGAATAAATACTTATCTAGAGCTTATTATACACCAGTCATTGTCACCTGGGGAGATGGTCATGAACAAAAGAAACAACATCCCTTCTCCTCATGGAGCGTTTGAAATGGGTGTAATTGCCCATGTGCAGGTGGATATCAGGAGCTCCAAGATAACCCACTGTATTCAGACTTTAAGATTTACATGGTGTGGCATTCAGGTCATACTCATATGTAGCAAAAATCCTCAGAATTTGAATGCCTGAAAGTTGCCTGCCCTGGGACTAGAAGATTATACACTACGTCAGCCTGAGGAGGCTTTCTTCACTCACCCTCCCCATTCCCAGGGGTGTGACCCCTCTGTAGCAGAGATCATGGATGCAGACGCATTGATTTCCTGGCAAACACACACTTTTCCTTTTACAATGGAAAGATTCTGAAGAAAATGAGGCCGACGGCTGAGATTACTTTGGAGATGATTACACATCCCTGATTATAATTCTCTCAAAATGTTCTGCTTGCCTGAGGATTCTCTAACTTTCATCTGAGACTAGCACCCAACTGTTTTTCTCGGTCTCAAATATTCTTGACTTCTCATGGCCTATAATAACAATTATGTTGTCCAGATGGCTCTCCTTGGTGTCAGAAGTCCAGAGACTCATGATTGTACCGTAAGGTCTGCCTTCTCGCAGACCCTAGAACCCTACATCAAATATTTTAAATTCAAATGATTGTATGCAATCATACGGTAGGAAATGTTATTCTTTGTCCTCAAATATTGAAATAGTCTATCAATAAGGTGCAGCTTGAAAAAGATGTCAGATGCAATGTAAACTTGGGCATGGGACTAGAGAATTTAGTGGGCAAAGAAACAGAGAAGGGTAATCATGAAGTTTAAAAATAGAAATAGGATTCTCCAGTTTTGGAAAAATTCATCTTGGAAGAAATTTACCCCATTGTCATTTAAATATATCGTCTTCCTTCAATTAATATTGGGATTCTGAAAAAGAGGCCATTGGATGACTTGATCAGACTAGTTTAGTTAGAGAGAAAAGCAAGACAGCACAAGTTAAGGCATCAAGAATGAAGAAAGTCAGTAAAGAGATGCAAGAAAAGGGTAAGGCAGAAAATATATATTAACCTCAATATTTGCTGATGGCTCATTTTCATAACTTTATGAATTTGTTATTCCTAAATCTAAACAGATGGTGTTTGAGCTGAGAAATAAACAACGAGAGGTCGGTTATCAAAGATCTGGGGAAAATGTTTCAGATGGGGTATTGGAAAGGATCTGATTCTAGAATGAGTTTGATGTGTTCAGGGACCACCAAAAGGCCACTGGGTCATTAATACAGTCGAGATAACTTCGGGGAGAGGCAGGGCCCAATCATGTAAACAGTGTGGAATTTATGTGGCAGCATTGTGTGAAGCAAATAATTTGCAATCTCTTAAAATCAAAGGCACAGAATGAATTGATGAGTATATGGATTTATTAAAGAGGACATCCCTGATTTTTCCTTAAATTGAACTTGGCCCTTCATTGACAAATGTGGTCAGACTACTGAGAATTTCCTAACATTTGAGGAAAAAAAAAAGAATTGAAGAAATTTAAATAGAAGAAGTAAGTATAGAAAGAATAGATCTTTAATAAATTATAATTAGATTCATCATGAAAATGGACTTTATGTGAAACTAATGATGCTTCAGATTCAGACCTACTTGCTTAAAAATGACACTTTAAGTTTCCAGGACAGACTCTAGCAATGTATTCATACATTGATATAATTTTTATAAAATTCATAAAAGTAGGCTATTTTGGTTATAATCAGTTCAGACTGGTGTCTTTTTCTACTCTAATTTAGCTTCCATCTTCCTTCCCTTGAAATGGTGGCATTGGAAAGGCTATGGGAATTTTGGGGATCTGGCTAAGAAAAACTTGGGTTGGACAAATAATTTAGGCTTCTTAGCCGTATATTCATATGAGTCACAGGATTCATAATGCTGTATGCGTTTTCTTAATGATCATTCCCTCTCCCCAAATTTATGTTTCAGTTCTTACAAATTTGGGTTTTCCCTGATTCTCACAGATACCCATAGGTAGTCAAAGAAATATCATTTCTATAAAACTAAAACAAGATGTAAAAGGAAAAAAGTGAGAAATCAGAAAAAAATAAAATTTCTAAGTTATAACTTACTTACACTTCTTGCTTTTCTTCACCTTTTCAAATAAACCAAGTTAACACAACACATTGCATAGTTAAGATATTGGAGCCGCTCTGTCAACCATTCCAGAGAATTGAGATTTAGATATTCAGAAAACCCTTGGGTCCATAGGCTCTTTTTGGCATTTCATTATTATCTCCATATTGGCCCAATAGCCTATTTATATTCACATCATTTAGAATATGATTGTATATTGCATAAGATCATTGGTAAAATTAAACACTTGGAAACTTCAGTGCATATTTACCCTAGAAGGATTAAATACAACTATGAAAATGTATCACTGTTTGCTCTCTTAATTCCAAATCCACCCTTCATTTGCCTGCTGTATGAAAATGGCGCTGGGTCCTTAAATATTTTTTCCTTTGGGACTGGAAGGATGCCAAGTTTTGTCGATTGAGTGTGATGGAGAGAAACTTCCTGGTTCTCCCTTTCTCCTGTCTACTTCTTGCTTCTATTGTGTGGCTGCCAACAGGGTATGGAGTGAGCCATCCAGCAACGCTCACCCCCTTGAATTTTGATGGAACCCCAGAGGGAAGGTTCCTGCTTGCCCAGGGAATATGGGTCAAATCTGGCTGGGGTAACCCAGCAAATTTCTCTGGCATCCAGGTGGCAGAATCACAATTTGTTTAATGAAATCTGAATTGCCACCTTGGGGAAAGGACACCCACCTTCCAAGTTTGCTCCTTTCTTAGGAACTCTCCCCCAGCCTAGAGTAATTTTTAGAATTCTCTTTACTATACAGATTTTCCCTGTTACCGTTAATAATTCTTTACATCAAACTTTCCCCGTTTAACTTAATGTGTGGTTTCTGTTTCCTGAGTGGATCCTGATTGATACAGTATTTTATTCTTCTTTACTATTATTATTGGTTTTCCATTTTAGTGAACAATTTTAGGAATCATTACCTAGTGCACCAATAAAATAGATATGCATTTCATCAATCTTACAGCAGCCTTTTAATATTGATGGGAACAGACATTGAAACTGGTGTTGGATATTTTGAGCCAAAAATATCATTAATCAATTTCTGTCTCATTTCACTTTGTTATATATAACTTTAAAAATTCTGTATATATTTTCTATTAATCTCTTGCTATTAAAACATTCTTTTTGAAATTCAACAATTCCTCCAATTTCATTCCCCTCAAACTTCATTATTTTTTGTTAATATTAACCAAAATTAAATTTTTGATGTTTCCAAGATTTGATCAGAGGTGGAAGAATTGATCTTGAAGTGGAAGAATGCTTTTATGAGCCCTGAAACTGGAAAGAAAGAGCTTAGAGTAAAGACAAGAAGAAGTTTGTTGAGGAGGAAGCAGCAAGTTGAAGTACTTTACTACTTATGTCTTAATTATCTCTAAACAGATAGATGCAAAGTCTTCTGCTACCAAGAAAACATAAGAGTTTGGGGAAGATGAGTAAAATGAAAAGAAAAGAGAGATGGACATTGCTAAATAAGGAGATTCTCAGGTCTCCCTGAGGATGCGCATGTGCGAAAGTGGTGCTCCAGGAGGCAGAGGCTCTCCCAGCCTCCCTCAGCCCTCAGGGTGGGGTGGAATGAACAAAGCAGATTTAGGATTGATCAAACTGCTCTGCTAACAGAGCAGCTGGGCAATGTTGGGTTAGCTCTGAAAAAAGAGTGGAGACCAATACTTCACCAAAATTCATTGTTCTCTTCACCCTATGCACACCACTGAGCTACATTTTCTGCATCACTTAATTTTAGGTGTGATCCTTGAGGTACTTTAAAATGTGATCAGAAGAGATGAGTGTCGGTGCCAGGTCAGGCCTACTCTTTCATGGTTACTTCTCCTTCTGGCTAAGTAGGATGCCAGCTCTGAAGATGGCAGAGTTGCCTCAGCCCGGTTTCTGAATGAGTCCAGAAAGCTGTGTCATCCCCACACACACCTCACCTGGAACTGCCCTGGTCTATTACACAAAGAGAAATAGTCATCCACTGTGTTGAACCGCTACATGTGTGTATCTATTTGTTGTACCTTAAATATGTATTACCTCTATTTTATAAAACGTAAAGCAGGTTTCTTCCACTATGTATTATAAATGGTTATGGCAAATAAAACAGAATGAATACATCAATAATAAATTCTAATTGGGATTGTATCCTTAGGGAGTAAACAAAGCTTTATGACGGGACCAAGAACTAATGAACGAGAATATTTTCCTACTTGAATGATTTAAATACAGAACATGGAAGTTATCTGTTCTGATACTTCATTTAAATTCTGAGGCATATCATGATTTTGTTAAAATATCAAACATTATCATAAAAGGTAGAACGTATTTTCTATTGTTATATTTATTTCCATGTAAGGGCTATCCAACATTTCTTTGCCTCTCTCATTTGCCTCATTCAACCCTTTCCCAGGAGTAATTTATATATAATTTATATTTATATACTATATATATAAATATTTAGTTTATTTATGTAATTTTAGTTTATATAACTTTAACTTGCATAATTATATTTAATTATGTAATTTTTAGCTTGTCTTATTTTGATTTTGCATATAATTTTGAGCTCAGGACAGAAATCTGGCTCGAATACTTTCCATGCCTCACAGAGGTCATGACATTCTGATCTGTTATTATTTGAAACCTGTCAAACATGACAGTTGACATTTGGCCTTGATCACATATTGTCATCTCATGTCTCATGAGTTTAAAAACAGGAAAATTATTCGGGGCAAATTAAAATTTTAATGCATACTTAATTCAATAATTCTTTTCTTCACTGCACCAGAAGAAATCCCCTTTGTAGGGAAAAAAAACTGATTGGAAACATATTTGTGCATAATCTAGATCAGCGGCAGAGAATTTTATCAAAAAAATGAATATAAAGTTTCTTTTGGAATAAAAACTGGAGCCATGTGTCTACATAGCAGTGACGGGCTGGAGCTGAGCTGTACTTGCCTGCCATGCACAGGAGCACAGGAGAGTCCTATCCCATTTGCTCTCCTCTCTTTTTCCAGCCCTATTTCATTCAGTGAGAGTATCAGCATGATACCTGCTTGAACCCTCTTTTTCAGATCTTTGCTGGTTTTCCTTCATGATGGTGGGCACTGTTAGAATGAATAAACCAAACAATGACAAGTGGACCCCTTCATGGAACCCAATTTTATGAGTTGCAATGGCCTACATTCTCAGCAATCTGCTTACCCTCTCATCGACCACTGAGTGCCAGTCATGTAAGCATATCACTCCTTCCAAAATGTCCATGGGCCCAGCCTCTCCAGAAGCAGATGCCGACACAGAATTTGGGGTGCAAGTTGGTTCTTAGGGATCAAACAGGTGTGAAGGAAAGAGGGAGGAAGCAGAAATGGGTAATGAATGAAGACGAACAGCCATGCAGGTCTGCAAAGCCTCGGTCAACCAGGCAAGGAGCGCTAGAGTGACTGCCAGCTGTCACAGTGTCCCATGTTGGGTCAAACGTCTGGCCTTTACAGCCAGCTTGACTTGCTCTCCAGCGTCTGCTGCCTTGGGTGAGTGCAAGAATTTGTGGCTTCAGTGGAGGCTGCCCCTTAAGAAGTGGACAGTTGGAAGTGTCTGCCTTCCACACTCATTCATCTGGATTAAAAAACATTCATCTGGACTTTTTTTTAAAAGTGTGAGAATAAGCACAATGATTTTGAAAATGAACAATGGGAGAGAAATTGCCCTACCAGATTTCAAAATATACCATGAAATTATAGTAATTAAAATAGTGTCATGTTGGAAGAAATTATATATTAGGGTAGAGCAAAATAGCAGAATAGAGGCCAGAAATAGAGCGAAGTTTTTATAGGGCATAAGTATGGAATTAATATGACATGCCAAATCAGTACACATTATTCAACAAATAATGTGGGCAAGTGTGCACGTTCATTTGAACACAAATGCATTAGATCATGACTTTATAGCAGTCACTGAAGAAAATTCTGTTTGGCTTAAAAAGTTAAAGATCTTAAAAAGCAAAACCATAATGGAATTTTATAAAATGTTCAAGTGATATAGTAAACTATAATTCATTTTATAATGTTCTGATGATATTGGAATTGGAAAACCCTTCTTAAACACAACAAATTCCAGTATCGATGTCTATCAATAAGAAGATTGATGGATTTATTATATGAAAATGAAAACAGTCCATGCAATGATATTTACCACAAATACAATTCAAAAACAAAAGGCAGACTAGGAGAAAAATATTTGCAACATATACAACGTATGCAGTATAAATATACATGGCACATAGGAGACCCTAAAAATATACTTGAAAAAGCAAAACAGATAACTGGACAAAAGGTATAAACAGACAAATCAGAGTAGGTACAAACAGATAATACATGTAAAAGTACAGTCAAATCAATAATCAGAAAATCCAAATTAAAAGATACTGGGAAATATTTTTATCTATCAGCTCCAGCACAAGTTGAACAGATTTATAAGTCCCATCCAGGCTTGGTTACTGCATGAAACAGCGTAAGCCCACAATCATTGCTCCCCGTGTAAACTGCTAGCCTCTTTAGAGAACAGCTTTAGAAACAGCCATCAGAATTGACACCACTGCCTAATCTGTTCATGAGTCCAAAAATGAAAATAAGTGTAAATTGGTTTATTGCCATATTTTATACAAGTGAGCAATTGGAAGCAATAACAGTTTCATTATGAGTGAAACCATTAAGGTAAAAAAAAATCAGACATCAATACCATTTGCAAGAGCTAAGAAACAGATGATTCTGCAGTAAAATGACTTGAAAATTTCAGTGGCCTGAAATGCAAGGTTGCTTTCTTGCTCATCCATGGTCCTCTCGGGTCAGCTGGGGGCTCTGCCCTGTGAACTCCTCACCCGGGGCACGGCTGCCAATCTGGAACATTCTAGCATCACCCCAGTGGAGGAGAGGTGGTGCTTTGTACACAGCTCTTAAAGCTGCCACCTGAAGATAACCCATGTCTTGCCCATTCACTTTTTATTCCCAGGACTATAGTCAACCTCACAGGAACTAGGAATTAAATCTACCTTGCATCTAGAAGAGAATTAGAAACTAAAGGATGACCACACCATGGAATACAAAACAAAACAAAACAAAACCACAACAAAACACTGACTAGAGAGAATAAGGTAAATATATTCATATTTTGATTAAAAAGTCATCCTGTTCTACGATATATTTAAATTCCATTGTTATCTTGAAAAGCTATATATTTGGATATATACGTGTTCATTTAAATCAGTAGAAAAAGTTTTGAAGTTGTGAAATGAACCTTTAGCAGTGATTTTTTCTGAGAAGGTTGCAGCACATCAGTGTAGGTCCGGCACAGTGGGTTGGGTATAGTAAAGCAATACTGTTTTTTTAGTGATTTGGAAAAGGAAAAAGAATAAATTTTAACTTAAAAAAATCAGAACCAAAAACAAAAAGTGAATAAAACGAAGAGATAGAAATGAAGGGAAGGTGAGATATGAAATTTACAGGCTAGGTCTAGGAAATTTAGCATAAGATTAATGAAAGTTCCAAAATCCTCTGAGGGATGTGTACTTGATTACAATTCATGTGGAATAGAATCAAAATGCTCATTTGTAATCTGCCTTTTGTCCCTAACAATATGGAATAAACTACTCTCCTGTTAATTTGGAGTCATTGAAAAAATGTTTTCAATGCTAAAAGTGTCAAATGCTAAATGCATTTCTGTTTGGGGTGATGGAGAAGTTTTGGTAATGGATGGTGGGGAAGGTTGCACAACATTAAGAATGCAACCAGCACCACTGAATTATATTCTTGGAAATAATCAAAATGGGAATCTGTCTGCTGTATATATGTCACCACATTTTTTTTTAACAAAAAGGAATGAATAGATGATGGACAATAATTAAGTAAGTAATTGAAGTAATTCCCTTAGCTGAGGAAAGAACTGAGCTTGTAGATTGAAACGACTCACTGTGTTCCAGGAAGGAATAATTAGAAAAGACCCACATATGGACAAATGTGGCAAAATATTTTGAATTCTGAAAATAAGAAGAAAATGTTACATTTCCGGAGACAAAGTGCAGTTTCTGGCAAAGGCAAAAGCATCAAACTGACATCGTACATCTCGTCTTCAACATGGCAAGCTAGAAGAAACTGACATTTTTGAAAGATAGGAATTTAACCCAATAGTCCTATAAACAGACAAATCATTATTCACCTGTTAAGGTAAAAATATATTTTGTGCATGCAATAATTCAGAAAATATTACCCAAGTACCCCAACCTGAGGAAATAATTGAATATACGAGCTAGCCAAACAACCAATAACCGAAATAGATAACTTAAGATGAGAGGTGATATAAATCAATCCGCATGATATAGGCATATGATGAGACAAATAAGGCAATGAAAAGAAAAAGAAAATAGAGAAATAGGTGCCAGCTACTCCTAGGCAGCTCAGCTGACAGGTGAGACACGGGGCTAAATGCAGAAGTTAACCTCAAGCCTTGGGTGCGTGCTGGAAACCTGGGGTTTCTGGGCTTGCTGAGTCCTGAGACTGAATCCACGCAAGGGTGGAGGTGCTGGGTAATGCTCAGGCTTTGAACATCACTCCTTTCCCCACGATCTGTTTCTAAAACCCGTTCGCTACTTGAACCCATTGATGCTGGGTGGTGATAAAGCTGGATGCTGCGCTTGTACTGACCTCCTCTGGAATCTGGGCCTCCCACTTGAGTCTGGGTAATCACATTCTCGTGAACTAAGTATTTTCTATCAAGGTAAATATAATATTAGCTAATCACCACTAGGATGTAGATTAAAAGCAATCACAAAGATGCCACACTGTCTATGTCAAGGTATTTTGAAAGTAAAACACATAAGGCTCTAACCATTGGCATCTCAAGGGGCAAGCAGTGGTCATGGCTCATCTTGAAGCAGGAAATCGGGAGTGTTTCACCTGTAGAGAATTTATAAACAATAATATACCTGAGGAATGGATCTGCTTTTTATTATCACATGCAATGGAGGGTCTAAACGATGCCAGCAATAAAAATAAATAAATAAACAACTTTTGTTGATTCAAGTTCTAAACAATTGTTGGGGTTACTGTTGATTATGAATGATATATATGTGAGTGACAAATTAGGAATTTTTATTACTTATCTTTTAATAAGCATTGCATTTTATATGAAAGTTAATTTGGAGAATCTCCCATGATAAAATTGGTCCCCAACACAACAAGAGGCATTTTTTTTTTAAGAATACATTCGTAAAAGTTCAGAACAATTTAAGCTTACTTCTGATAGTTTCTTTACACAGCCCTTGAAGCAATACCTACTGCTGTGTTTAAATAATTAATCTAAAATCATAATTCTTGCCCAGTGATTGTAAAGACAAAGAAAGAGAAATTTAGGTTCTTTAGCTTGTCATTCTAACCTATAAGGGTAATTGGAATCCATATTGTTTAAAATTTTAATTAGTGAAACAGTGCAAACTGCGAGAATTGGTGCAATATCTTCGTTTGATAAGGAAAAATTTTAATTTACGAATAAAAATGTTACTGAATATAAATAATACATTACAATCTCATGAGTTAAATGTATATGAATTTTACCTACATAAACGGAAATTTAAAATGTATTCTTTTAAAAACTATTTTTTTCATAAAGAGAAAATAAAATGATATAATAGTGGCATGGTTTAGTAGTTGCCTAAATTATGTTTTGTGATGCTGTTTATTAAAATTCAGGTTAATGGACAGTTATTTGTAAGTGTTATATAAGACTGTCCCCAAAGGATCGAAGTTCAAAATGTCGGGTAGATATGAAAACTACTGAATACATGATTGTCCTTTTTTCTTAGTTCTACTATTTATTATGCTATATTATATATCATACTAAGTTGTTTTATTTTGTTTTACATTACTTTTATTGGCATGAATATATGTATATACATACAGATGCAGCTTGATAAGAGAAACTTCCTAGTATCTGCATTTCTTGTCTATTATTTTATCAGTTTAATTTTATAATTATTCCATAAGGAATAATTTTACAAATATAAAAATATCACTTTTTCATATAGAGGAGGGGGTATTCAAATATGAGGCTGAGGCATTCCAGATAAAACCTATCAGGTATGCCACTGAATATAATACACACAGAGAGACATTCGCCCCTGTATGCATCTCATTCTGGATTTTTCTTCACCACTTGAACTTATTCCCAGGAATGGGGCTCCGACATCACACAGCCCACTGCTCCCGGGACCTCTCCCCAGGTGTCTCTTTGCTATTCTCCCCTTAGCTCAGGGACCAGCCAGTGGGGAAAGGGGGAAGGAAAGAGTACAAAGACCACGGATTCTACATTTGTTGCAAATATCGAAAACTTTCTCTTCTTTTCTTCAAATTTCCTATGTGTTCACCGGGAAGAGAACTTGAAGAGCCTTCTAACGGGATGCTCTGTTAGAACAGCATCCTCTGGCATTGTCTTACTGGTCTCCAATCCAGGTAAAGTTCAGCGTCTCAACAGACTAACAATTTTAGAAAGGCAGTAAAATTCAGGACGAAATTAGTTTCCACAAATTCATTTCTCCTCTCTAGAGGTGGAAGCTGGGGGACGAGGTCAGGCCCTGGCAGGGGCAGACAGGATGCTTTGCTTTCCCACCTTTCTCCCCTGATGGAAAATCAAAGCTGCTTTTGCTGCCATTTTCTAAGGTTGGCCGTGCACACAGGCATCACCCATTAAGGCCTCGCAACAACCCTGGAGGGGGCAATTTATTTATATATTTTAATTTAAACAATGTTTATGTCCATTTCATGAATAAGTTGCTATGGTGTTCCGGGTGATAACATAATTTGCCCAGGATCTCTCATCTAGGTAATGGCAGAGCAACTATTGAATTGAAATCTGACTTTAAAACCCGCTCGCTTTCTACTACTTTGCTGTTTTCCATAGTGAATATTAATTTATTTATTCATTGAATTTAATGGCTGGAACTGGGTGTTACTCTAAAATCATGAGAATGTAATGTTCAGTGGCTGTGATGCCTGGCTGGGGATGGGAAGGGTTGGGAATGTGGGCCAACGACCTTGCTTCTGGAACTGTCAGTTTTTCTATGTGTTAATTCTCTAAAAATTTAATTGAGGGAATGTATAATTAAATTACCATTTTTATCCCCTCAAAAATTTATTTTGTGTGTGCATGGCAGGAGCTACATTTTTATCTTCAGGTGATTCTGTTTGTGCTGTCATTTATCTTATTCTCTATGCAGTGATTTACCTGATTCTTAAATAAATAGTGAAATTCTAAACTTCAGAAATAATTTTTTTGGAGATTCCTCTAGATGGTATTAAGCACTTAAAGAAGTTAATTGATTCCTTAAAATTTCACTTAAGGCAGCTTATTTTTATCTATATGCTGTCTAGTTATCAAATAAACATGTAGCAAAGTAAATCCGTACTCTTTCTAAGCTTTATTTAAAATTTTAGAGAATAAATTACTTCTATTGAATATTCTGTGTAAGCTTCTATTTTACGTCAAACTAAGAAACTTTGCTTATTGCCTAGTTCATCCTGCATTACAGATGAAATGGGAAACCCTCCTAAAATATAATTCTAAGAGAATTGGACATGGTATGTTGCATCCAGAAAAAGACTTTTGTACAATGATCACTGCTCATGGAAGCTGTCAGAAATTGTTAGGGGGGAACTTAAAGAATATCAAGGTAATAATTTTATGGCACTTAATATTTTCACATGGAGTAGCGTTTATTAAACCCTATTAGTAGTCAATGGACCCATGAAGCTTGAAGCAAAAGTGATAGCCGACTCATCAAAGGATTAAAGGGTTAGAAGAGTTGTGTGAGATTATGTAGCCCACCCTCGTCTCATATTTAGCTCTCAATTGTTGCAGGTTGTAAGAATCTATTCTACCCTAAAATTCCTCAGGGTGCCCTAGGAATTTATTATAAAAGGTCTTTTGTGTGGCAGTGTGTCGCTATGACAAAATGTGGCCTTGCTACTTTTTACGCAGAAAACCGAGGCATTTTGGAAATTCATTTTTCCTTTCAGTTTAAAAATGTATGAATTATCTTCTATCAAGAATTGAATTGTGTCCCTCCAAAAGATACTTTGAATTTCTAATCCCCAGAACCTCAGAATGTGAAGTTATTTGGAAATAGGGTCATTACAGATGGAATTAGGTAAGTAAAAATGTAGTCAAGTTGGAGTGGGGGGGGGAAGGTGGCTTTACTTCATATATGACTGGCGACGTGATACGAAGGAGAGAATTGGGTAGAACAGTCTCAGGGGAGAAGGCCCTGTGGAGACTGAGGGAGAATGTCATGGTTGTGTACAGACTTCAGTGGAAGTGTGGCCCTGTCCACATCTTCATTCGGACTTGAAGCCTCTGGAACTGTGCGGCCACACATTGTGTTGACTGAAGCCGCCCAGTTCCTGGTACTTCGTTGCAGCAGCCCTGGAAAACTAGGGCACCTGCTAATAAGAACTTCCTCATTTCAAAAAGAGTCTTAAAACTTCAATGAGGACTGTTAGAGCATCCATTTAGATGCGAGCACAGCTCCTACTTAACCCATTTTAATGCTCATTTAGTGAGAGAAGAGAGCAACAAGGAGAAAACTGAAAACAACTGATAATTGTGGGTCACCTGTGGTTGGTGCTGGTGTGAACAGCCTTTAAAAGCCTCTAGAATATGGAAGTCAACAGCACATGGAAACCCACTTCTCTCAGATTGTGAGATGCTGCCTTCGCATGCATTTTCTTATTTATTTATTATGATGATTTTTTAATTTTAGCATTGGCAGGCTCCAGGAATCCAACCTGGGTCTTGGGAATGGCAGGTGAGAATTCTGCCACTGAGCCACCATTGCACCGCCCTCTCATCCATCTTTTAAAAACACTTACCCTCCAGCAGATCCCTGAATGGTTGAGATAAGTCACCATATTCCGACGCTCACAATTTGCTGGAGACTCGAGGCCAGAACTGATAGACTGGGATGTCTTCAACTGTTTGCTTCTCCAAAGATCCTGAAGTGAGGTTGAAATTCAAAACAATTCTATTTCTGAGACTAGAGCAGGGTGACTTATTCCTCCTGGTTCAGGTTCAATTTTGAAAATTTTTTTGATTGTCCAGCTTTGCTTTAGGAAATATCTAGGTTTAGGGGTAGGTAAAACTCTTTTACCTGTGAAATCTGGATTGAGATTCAGACATTCCTAGAACATGGCATGTAGATAACCAGGAATTTATTTGAAGAATCAATTTTCAGGAGACATTTGTTCTAAAGTTTCCACTAGACTAAAGAATAATCCTGTTTTTTGCTTGAATCCATAAATTGATAGCATTTATTATAGGAAGATCTTAAAATACATTTTATAAATTCTGTACCATATAAATCCCTTATGATGAGAAAATAGAAACTAATCTTTTCCCACAGAGTCTTACCCACAGTGGGTCCCAAGTACAAATTAGATCCTGATGCATGAATGACTACCTGGGTGAATGAATTAATATGTGTTCATTCTGAACTCAAGAATTTCATGCCTTAAAAAGCATTAAATACTTCTAATTGAATTTAACAGCTGGTCGTATTTGAGTTTTCTTATTTTAGAATTAAAAACTTCAATCCTAAGTACAGTTAAATATCTAGGTATTCCTAAAATAGGCGCTATGTAAATGAAAAGAAAATTAAAGCCCAGACTCAGGTGTTCATGTTTTATCTATTATAATTCACTGTCTGTATCAAGGGTAAATGCTCTTGAAAGCATTCAGCCCCAAACATTTGTCTCTTTTTCAGCCTTGCTACAGTGGATGATACGGAAAACCCCAGCTCCCCGGGAGTTGTTAAGGGTTTAGTTAGCCACATCACCTGGAAGCATGGTTGCTGAGCAGGCCAGTCTTTCTAAAGCAGAGTGGACGGGGCCCAGGCTGCTTCCAGCAGGTGTGTGATTAATGTAGGATAGTAAATGGTGATGGCGGGGGTCCAGCAGCAGGAGAGCTGGGACAACAGCTCAGCGGGATGGCCTGCTGCATGTAAAAGGTAGATAAGGAAAGTCCGGGCAATTGTTCGCTCTGGCACTGTAATTACTGCAGCTAGCAAGCCTTAATACCAGGGCCAACCAGGAGAATTGGACCAAGGTTTTGTAGATACGAACTGGCTTCCAGCCTCTGTGTTTTCTTGTTTTCCATCTCACCCTTTCAATATTAAAACCATTTTGATGAAAATTCAACAAAGAGCGAGGGGCATGTCTGTTGCTTGTCGCTTGTAGTGGGACATGTTGGTAGAGTCAAAGTGTAGTTGGCATGATGAAAAGCAGCTTGGGCTTCAGGTAAGCAAATGAGTTAGTCTCATTTCAGTTACTGGGGTTTATGTCTCCCATTTAGTCCTAAGAAGCTACTATAAAAAAGTAATTACCTAGAGGTGGAAAACTGTGACAAACCATATTGTTATGCCCTATGTCATTTCTTGGATTTTGACAGCATTCATTTCAGATATAATTTTTAAGTCAAATACATAACAAGACCCCTGGAAATTAATCAGTGATAATGAATAACGAACATTAGCCATGAATGTATGAGTGAGATCATAAAGCCAAAAAGAACTTAGAATTTATTTCTTGTTTCTAGGTGGAGGCAATAGTTCAAAGATCATGGGTTCTTGCAAAGTTTAAAGCGAGTCTGTGAGTTGGTTTGGACCTTACCTACATCACTGAAGATTCCCACAGGTCTCTCTGGGATTCTTTGGCCTGAGGACAATTTGGACATTAGCTTTCAAAACCAAGTGGTCTGTAGCTTCCACAGTCATTGCAGTAATTACATTTTGAACTCATATGTTTTCTATTGTGATTTTCTATTTCTTTCCTCCCTTAGGAGACTTTAAGCTTCATGAGGTGGGGCCACATCTGTTCACTGTTACCTGCCAGCACGTGCACAATGCCTGACATAATTGGTGCTCAGTTAATGGGTGTTGAATAAAAAAAGTGGAAATATGCATTTGAAGGCTAAATGCGTAACAGAATATGTTGTTAGAGGACAGAGCAAGTATTAGCAAATGGAAAATTTTAAAAAGATTTTGGATAAACTCAAGCAAGAACTAACTAAAGTTTTCCAAGATTCAAATAAGATTCTTCGTGAGCTGCTGAGTTCCCTCTCATGCATACAGTAAATGCTAAGTGAATGCCCTGACTTGGCTCCTGGTATTGCAGCAATGCAGTGCTCAGTGCTGACAGACTTTTCCTTATGACAATCTCCCACCATCATTCAGCCTTCTCCTACTTTTCCAGGCAACTTGTATTTCCCACTACATCCTTCCTGACACTATATATATCCTTAGAGAACTTCCTCTCCCTGGAATGAGTATCTCTTCTTTGCAGATAATCTCATTATCATTCTCTAAATATTAGAGTCTAAATCTCTTGAGCACACTCTCTGTGCATTATGATCTCACTTTTTCTTTCCAAGCCATCCCCCTTAGTAACTCTCTCACTGTATTTCGTTTGCAAATGCATTTTCCTGTTTTCCAATGACCATGATTCCTTTGAAGCCAGACATCAGTTCTTATATCTGACTGGATCCCCAGCACCTAGTGTAGTTTGATGCTCATCAGGGTGTTGATAAACATTGTAAGAATGAATGCATAAATGAATCCTGGTCTAAGCTGTAGAAACCACCTTACCACCTGTTATTTAAGACAAAAGAGCCTGGAACCTTTTGCTTTTTGACATTCATTCTATTGCCTTGTGTTATTTTCTTTTCAATTAGGCATGGCAAACTAGGTGATTGGAGTTATAAGATAAGCATCTTTGATTTGCTAGTATTTATTTTCTTTTTCCTCCCATGTCTGTATCTCTGTATCACTTTCTAGTCCTTTCTTACGTCTAATAACAAGCCTAAAGTGTTTTTATTAAAAATATACAAATACGGAGAAGGAAAGATCTTTGTACGTCTGCTTTTTGCTCACATTTCTCAATATAAAAAAACAGTATTTAATAATATTTTTTCATATCAGTGTATAACCTACTGCCCTGTCAATTCTTTTTCATTTCTCCGAGTTTATTGCTTTTCATGGGCTTTGGAGATTTGAGAGGTTAGTTCTGTATTTTTAGTGTTCGATCATAATTAAAGGATTTCATATATTTCTGAATGTTTTATATCTGCGTGGATGTAAAAGTCAGGACAGTATCTGTATAAAAAGTAGATGTACATTGATAGGCAAAGTAATGGAAAATGTCTTATATGGAAATAAAAATATTAACAGCCATCTTTTGGGGCAGGGAAGTACAGTAGAACCCCAGTTATTTATAATACAGTCATTTTCATTTTCCTAGGCTGCATAAAGCAAATACCATGAAATGGTTCGGGTTGAAAAATGGGAAATTATTAGGTTACAATTTTGAGGCCAAGAAAATGTCCACATCAAGACACAATCAAGAAAATGCTTTCTTCTCGAAGGCTCGCTGCTGGCAATCCTTGACTTCTCTGCCACATGGCAAGGCATATGGTGGCATCTGCTGGTCTCTTCCTTCTCTTCCAGATTTTGTTGATTTAAGTTTCATGCTTCTGTGTTTTTCTCTGTCTTTGTCTGAATTTTATTCTCTTATAAAGGGCTCCAGTAATAGGTTAATATCTATCCTGAATGACTCATTCTTAACTGAAGTAGCCTCAGCAAAAACTCAGACTTACAATGGGTCTGCACCCACAGGAATGGATTAAATTCAAGAACATGTTTTTCTGGGGTACATCCCTTCGTCCCACCGCATATCTTTTGGCAGCCCAGAGGGAATCCCTTAATAATTATAGATTACATTGGTGATCATGATGATGACTGAAAATAAAAATAAAATACAAATAAATTTTTAAAATATCTAAGCTATAAGTAAAGACACCAACTACATTTAATATGCTCTAAGTTAATCAATCAGCCAGCCAAAAGTAAAAGAATATTATTTATGCAGATGTCCTATTTGGTCCTTACATTATCAGGAAGAGAGGTCTTTCAAAAATATTAGTAATATCATATCAGTCTATTGCTTAAAATCACCAATGGCTTCTTGCCTTTGGCATAAAATCCTATTTCCTTTTTTTAATCCAAAAAATCTCTAGGTGCGCTTGCCCCTGCCTGCTTATTCCTTGAATTTCAGTCTTAGTGACTCTCTTTCTGCCAACTTTACTCTACTTCACAATATTTTCACTTGCTGTTTCCTTGAATGCTTTCAATAAAGCATATTTGTTCTTATCTTTCAGATCTCAGCTCCAGAATCACCCTCATGGACAGTAAGTATTCTGTATGATATGACCCTTCCTTTTGGCCTCCCAGTGACACTGTATATCACTGTGTTTTTTTTTTAATTGTACTTGTTACAAATATTCTTCATCTATCTCTCTGCCCCATTAGAATTCAATATCCATAGAAGCAAGGACCCTGTCTCTCATGCTCACCACTACGTTCCAAGCTCCTGAAAAACTACCCGACACTTAATAAGAGGAGGACTCGAGTGAATGAATGGGTCATATGTAAATTGTCAAGGGCTTCCAGAAAAATCTTTAAGGTTGGCACTGGAGAATTAATGCCAAGTGGGCGATTGACTTTGTTTCTCCTTCTACCCTAATACCACCATCGAATTTCACTTGTGATTCTCCCTTTCATCTGGTGTTTTAAGTTGGGTGTTTATTTCTTAATTTCTAAACATGCAAAATTAGTGAGGATTGATTATATAGATATTTTGCTCTTTGCATGGATTCAAGATGTCATCCCCAAAAACCTTTTACATTTCACAATAAAGCAGTTGATAGTTTATCTCAGGAGAGGGTTAAATCATTTTAATATAGTCATTGATATTCATCAAAAAATGCTGAAGTCCGCACAATCCAATGGATCCTCATCCATTTTTGCCCTTATTTTAAGATATTTAAATATTTAAGTAGATATTTAATAATTGGGGAAAAGCTTGTGAAATAAATTTAGAAAAAAACAAGTCTTTGTGTCAGGACTAAGTTTTTGATACATACTTTGTGTGGCTTGAAAGCTGTATGACCCCAGAAAATGTGTTCTTAAATCTAATTCATTCCTGTGGATGTGAACCCATTGTAAGTAGGACCTTTTGCTAAGGTCATTTCAGTTAAGGTGTGGCCCACTTTATTCAGGATGGGTATTAATCCGATTCCTAGAAGCCTTAACAAAAGGATGAAATTCAGACAGAGAGAGAGAAACTCATGGAAGCGAGGAACTGAAATCAATGAAACCAGAAGAGAAGGGGGACACCAGCAGATATGGCCATGTGCCTTGCCATATGGCAGAGGAGCCAAGGATAGCTGGCAGCCAGTCATAGGAATAAAGCATCCCCTGGTATTGCCTTGATTTGGACAATTTCTCGGCCTCAGAACTGTAACCTAATAACTTCCCATTGTTATTAGGTTGCATACTATTTCAGGGTATTTGCTTTAAGCCCCCAAGGAATCTAAAAAAATTCTTCTGTAAAGAAAATGAGATAAAAATCACTGTTACTAGGAACTATGAGTCTCATTTTTCAAATGAATAACTTGATTGTACTGAGGTTGTCAGAACAAAGATGCTGCCTGCAGCTGCTTGAGAACTTGAAGTCACCCAGAATCATATTTTATAGGGTCAGTTATACTTGCTCTTACATATATCAAAATATTTAAATCATGCTCCTGAAACCAGATGAGGGAATTTAGCAAAAATCCAGATTTGGTATGCTTTTGGAAGATCCCCAAGGGAAACATGAGTATCTTGGTATGCCAGGGCCTCAAGTAGAGGGCTGCTGTCACTTGAAGCATGCTCAAAGTTGCTCCTTGCCAGAACTCATCACCCTCAATAAACCTGCATCGTGAAGTTTTAGGGGACTGAAAAATCTCTCCTTGTCATGACATCCTAAAACTCACACTTAATTTTAAAGACAAGAAACCTTCATTGATTTACAGTAGTAAATATATAACACTAGTTATTTCTTCTTTTACTAAAAATGTATTGCATACCCACTGGGTGCTGGGAGGAGGTACTGACAGATGAATAGAACATCGTTCATTTAGAAACTGACAGCTTAGTGAGTGGGATAGGCCAGTGTACTTATAATTATGTAATGCAAAAATTCAGTGCAATATGTGGATTTATCGAGGTATGGATAGTATAGAACACCTAACTCAGCTTGAGAGAAAATGTGAAATAGTCTATATTAGGTGATCCTTCAGCTGAGTCTTTCAAAAGCTATGCATGGCTCAGCAGTACAAAGCAGAGTGGGGGAAACACAGGACATATCAGGCAAAAGGATGCCACAAATGAAAGTGATGACATGATGTTTGAGCAGCAGAGTTCAAGCAGTGTTGAGACACCCTAAAGTGTCAAGCAGTAGATGGTAGAGTCTGAAACATCGGAGGCAGATAGGGACAGTGAGATGGAAAACTGTTTTAAACCACATTAGGAAGCTTGAATATTTTCAAACATGTGTAATCCCTTTTCTATATCCCTGCTACCAGAATGATACATCTCATCTGTACCCCAAAAGTGTCTGCCAACCTTTCATATATGTGGCACCAGCATGTTTACAGAATAGCATGTTTGCAGCACGTGTACACTATTCAGATGTGGGCTAGACAGAGTTCACCATGGGCAGGGAATCAGGAGTATCTCTTTGATCTTCCTCAGCTTTATTTATCCACTGTTCAAGACCCAAGTCAGACCTCATTTCTGCCCTCTGGTGGTACCCTCTTGTACATCTCTTTCTGGGTGTCCTTTCATCACCATCTTGGTCTATTCTACATTTTTCAGACTTGAATACTTGAAGGGAGAGGAAAGGATAAAGGAATGCTACTTTACTCAGTTTCCACAGTGTCAAACGTATATAAGATAATGATATCTTTTACTTAGCCAAGAGTGACTCATTCTTAGAAAAACTATGGAACATTTCAATAAAAAGATATGTTTCCTTCTCTGATTAGAGGCAACATAAAATGGCTCCATCTATAATCTCGACAGTGCTGCCATTAAGCTAAGAAAGGAAGTATACCTTGTTCTCAGAGGAATTGAATGGACATAGAAGAAAAAAGACTTTCAAACCATAATGAGCCACTGAAGTGTTTAAGCGGAGGAATGATATGGACTCATCATTTTAATTCTTTTTGATAGATTGCTTGGCAATACAGAGCTGATGGATTGAGGAGAATACTACTAGTGTCAGAAAAGACCAGTTGCAGCAATTTTTATCATGGTGGGATAAGCCTTCCTTGGTGTTTCAGTTTGCTAAAGCATCATACCAGAAATGGGTTGGTTTTTGCAATGAGGATTTATTAATTTACAATTTACATTTCCTAGGCTATGAAAATGTCAAAATTAAGTCATCAACAGGATGAAACCTGGACTCCAAAGAGAAGCTGCCAACATCTGAGACACCTCTGACGCATGGGAAGGCACATGGCTGGCATCTGCTGGTCCTTTGTGCCCAGGTTTCATTGTCTTCAGCTCTGGTTCCAGTGGCTTCTTTTTCTCATCTTAGCTCCTTCAGGGCTTTTCTTTCTAAACTGTCTCCAGACTTCTCTGGGTATTTGTCTCTGAGCTCACTGGGCTTTTTCTGCCCTTTTCCTCTCATAAAGGACTCCAGTAAGGGATTAAGGCCCACCTTGAATTGGGTGGGTTGCACTTCAATGGAAACAAACTAATGAAAAGGTTTCATCCACAGTAGGTCTGCACTCACAGGAATGAATGAAAAGAATATGGCATATTCTGGGGTACACATCTTCATTCTGGGGTGCACACTTGGGAAGGGGGTAGCTTTCAGGATTATCCAGGAGATGAGAGTGGCTTTCAAGAGCATGGTCAGTACATTTATTGTTTTCATTCAATAAACTATGTAATATGAAGATATCTTTGGGTTTGATGATAGACTTTATAGCAAGAGGGCATTAGCAGCTGCACAGGTTAGAAATAACTCAGGAAAGTTGATTTCAGTGCCTGCAGGGCATCTAGACAGAGAGATCCAAGTGGCAATTGGAAATAAAGTTCTGAAATTTAAGGAAAAGAAGCGCTGGCTTAAATTTAACTGGTCAAGAGTTAACCTTCTCTGGAAATTATGCCATCAGGGAAGATAGAGGCACTGGGAGAAAAACAAGAATGCAGACTTGACTTCAGAAATAAAGGTAAAAAAAGAAAAGAAGGAGAGTAGGCATCCAGGAAAACTTTCAATATTTACATTTTCTGGAATCATCCCTGCTCAAGGGCATTTTTGAGGTTCATTTTAGGTTCATCACTAGGCACTGCATTATGAGTTGGGTTCTGTCCTCTAGCACCAAGAATATGGATTATTTCCATGAGGAGTATGTACGCTACAGGATTTTGATTAATGTTGCTTTTCCCAACTTAAAATGATCTAGATGGTGGCTTATAATATGAACATACAGAGAGAAGATGGCTGACTAATAACTTTCTTAGCTCATCTGTGAATTAGTCTGAGATAAAACTTGTATATGACATTCTGCCAAATAGAGTTTGGATTCCTCCCCAACATCCATTTGGGACTTTAAAGTTCTAAATCACAGTAGCTGAGTGTAATAATTTTAGTCTACTAAACTGGGTGATAAAATAATCATATTACATAACCATAGCTCAGAAGGAGATCTGCAAGGCTCTATTGACTGATTCACATCTCCTGGAACAAGTCTCATTCTCTTGCCTATAAAAAACCCCTTTGGAAATTTATTATAGTATTTTGTGCAAGGAAAGTTCTTCTAATCAGGTCTTGCAACGTTGCAAATGAAATAATATTTAAGGTGCAATGGAACCCAAGATAATTCCATCAAACCCAGCTAGAACTGATATTACCTTTCAGATTTATGTTAGGAGTAGCTTAATTCTAGAGTGAGCAGAATCCCTTAACTTTCAGGTTAAAAAATCTCCTGTCCTGGCACAGCCAATAATACCTCAGTTTTTGGATATTAACAATAATTTACAGGAAACTGCACAGTATAGCCTGGAATAGTCTCAGGGTGATATAAAAAAATTATTGATATAATTCCAGAGATAAACCCTTAATTAGGGAAGAGAGGGAGATTATATGGCTCAAAAAAAAAATAAATAAAAAGATGGGCTGGTAAAATTCTGGAGAGGGATTAATCAGTACTTTATTTCGTATTTAGGTGGCATATTCCAAATCTTACAGGGTCTACAATGTACAAGAGGATTCTTATTCTCGTTGGCTTTACAACGAGGTCCGGCCTGGGACTGTGGCCTGAGTGGTTGTAGGAAAACCTCTTGTAGCTTCCCTGTGGTCAGCAGGGAGGACCTGGCCTGCACGATCACGTTCTCTCCTTCGCCCCTGTTTCCTCCATGAGGGCCTGCAGACTTTCACCCAGTCGTGCAGGCATTTTCCTGGACTCATCTAGGGTCTTGACATGAAATAGGAAAAGGGGCAGAGGAAATCACTGCGGCCTGGTAGCCTGGCTTTGAGGCAAGGTGGGGAGAAGGCAAAAGGATCTAAATGGAAATCAGACCTTTACAAAGAGAGGATTATGGTGTTCCTATGGTGTGTGCTTCTGTTGGTCTAAGGGAGTATGTCTCCTTCCTTTGCTCTGCCCTGCATTGTAGAATAAGGTCTTCCATTTCCTTGGCTTGGATAGACTGAATGTCTGGATTAAGTGTAAAAAAGCATAGCCGCACTTATGTAACCAGGACAATTATCACTTGTCCCATGACTTCTGAGGTTTTCTCTGCTCTCTGGAAAATCAAAGGCTGCCAGAACATCTGTCTGAGAGATATGGAGAAAAGGTTGTGATGACTTTAGTAGGGATGAAGGTCAGCTTATCAAAAATGGTTTTGTTCCTGTCTAAGCGTGTGTCTATACATATTATATATGCAAATATATGCATGCCAATATACAAGTATAGCTTACATGCAAAGGCTGGCCCAGAAGTTTCAGCCTCAGAGTTAAATCACTCTGTATAGTTATATAACAGTAGGAAGAAAAGTAGAGGGCAGCTCAGTAACTGGTCTGGGGAGAAGAATGAGCTAGAGAAGGACTTTCTGGAGAGAGGAGGAAGCCAGACCCATGTCTGGATTTCATAGACTGTGGAGAAAGATAGCCCATGAAGATTTCTCACTAATGGAGCCTGCCAGAAATTTTTAATTAATTTGATATCAAATAATCAGTATTAAGTTGTTTCCTGTTTTGTACTGAGCTGTAGCAACACCTTCCCTACCTCAGACTTTTAGGAAGAGGTTTTCACCTACCGTGAGTGTGTAGAGGACACCAGCTGGATCCCAGCGGCACTGACAATTGAGGTGACGGTGGCACAGCAGGCTGCAGGCACCTTTGGTGGTAGACTGGGTGGAGCCTGGGTTTCACCTTGCACAGACCCATTCCTGTCAGACCAGCAATTCTCAACAGGGGCAATTCTGCTCTTCCCCAACCCCAGGGACATTTGACAATACCCAGAGACCTTTTTAATTATCACAACTAGGGGACGTAGGACCTAGAGACTGTAGAGGTCGGGAGGGCAGACCCAGGGATGATGCCAAGCATCCCACAATGAACAAGACACCCCCCACAACAAAGAACTATCCAGCTCCAAATGTCAACAGTGCCGAAGTTGAGAAACCCTGGATCAAACCTTGTCATCTTTAATTATGGCAGGATGCGATTTCAATCCCTGACATTTAACATGAGATTTTAGAAAATGTTCCTTCCTTTTCCCATAAAAAATGTGTGCATCCTCTAGTCTAGCAAATTCCCTTTTTTTTGTACCTCTCCCACTCAGCCCTCTCCTTCCACATTTTACCTCCCACCTCAAACAGTGAAGGGGCTGATGATGTATAACTAGGAATGTGAGGTGGAAGTGAGGCCACGTTGCACTGCCAGGAAAGGAATTGAGGATTATTAATAACAGTCTAGTGGGTCTGTCTCAAATTTATGGTAAGAATTTGGCCTTTTTTTTTTTTTTAACATATTTAAGGAGTGCTTGATCCAAGCGTTTGCCTTGCCTTCCCTACATAAACCTTTAAGAAGGGCACATTTCCCAGAGAAAGGGATTCCTAGAGGACCAAATCCACAGTCCAGGTATTGGCAATGGTCACTAGTTCAACAGTCAAAGCTTCCCTTGGCTTTCCCACTCTGATATACTCAGAATTTTTGTCAGGTTAATTCTTCACCAATACTTGCTACAGTATCATTTCATTCTTTCAAAGTTTTGAAAGTTAAAGTTGATATTAAAAAATATGAATTCTGTTATGATTTTAAGTTTACAATGTTTGTAAAAATTAGGTCATCCTGAGAGGTCTGTAAAACAGCAAGTATGTCAGGTGCTTGTATTTGCTCATTTTGAAAAACAGATACATTCTAATACCTGCCCCTTCACAGGCAGTGCTCTAGATCAGCAGAAATTCTGCCAAGTAATTCATAGGACAGAGCCAAAGGACAGTACGAGTCATTAAAATACAGGCACAAACTGTAGTCAGGCAAACTGACGGGATTTCTGCCAAAGCAAAATCCCACGAGTGGGCCACCCTCATAGATTTCCCAACAAACTCGACCAAATGCTCTTGTACTTGCTGGCTTGATTTCACGGTTCTGATAGTGGCCCCTATCATTTCGTTACTTCAGAGAAAGATCTGTGGGGTGAAAATGATATTTCAGAGCAAAGAATAGAAACTGAAAGAAAGCGACACTCACTTTCTCTGGCTATATTTACCTTATGGACTGGAAATAAAAGGTTACATTCAAACTTTAGGGGAAACTGATTCGAGGCTTGTTTAAACCAGGGACTTTCCAGTCTTACCATTCACAGCCATTCCCCAAAATTCATGTTAGGAGTGAATCTCCACCCCATCCCCACAATGTCACGCAACCATACCTGTGGATTCTGACTGAAGTGTTTTGGGCAGGTTCTCCAAGTATTTCTGAGCAAGTGTTCTGCAGATTCTACTTTACAGAAAGGCTGTCAATGAAGGAAGGCAGCTCAAGTTTGTTGGGTCAATGTGGGGAAATAATTGGGCCCATGGTAAGTGCTCAATAAATATTTATTGAATGAATTATCTACAGCCCTATTCCTAGAAACAGAGAAAGTTTCTTTTTACTATCATCATGGTTGGATTATTGGTAGACTTATTCGGATTTGTATTATTTTACGTAAACTTCACATCTTCCCCATTTATTCTCCCCTTTGAGTAATATGGATGTCAGACAACTCAAGTTATGTTAACTCTTCTTAGTCATGTGACCTTGGACCCTTCTTTTAATCTATCTTGACCTCAGATTTTAAATTTCTAGCCTGGGAAAATAAATTATTACTCCTCAAAATTTCACATAGTACTTAGAGAATAAAATATAATAATGTATATGAAAAATACAGTATAAACTCTATAATTCCTACAAGCCAGTTTTAAACTGGGATTCAGAATTGAATAATGGAGGTAGGGACAAGGAGATGCTTATAATTCTCTGCTCTAGGGGCCATAGATTTTTCTCAACAGCTGGGAGAGAGCTGGGTTTAAAATGAATGCAAATCAAATATCAGTAGATAGCTAGAGTTGTATCTTTCCTAGATCTCTCTGTTGTTTCAAGAATCAATGTATTGAGGCATTATCTACTTTGATGTAACTCAACTTAAAGACAGAGGCTGTCCAGGCCCCAGAGGAGTCAATGAATCTTTAAGAGGGGAATGGATGGTCTGTGAATGCAGGAGGCACTTCAGAGCTTCCCAGCTCTGAAATTCCCCTATTCCCATGAATATGTGCAGACTCATGCACTGGTAGACACATGCTCACACCCTACTCTTTAGCATTTTCCCCTAGTTCATATTCTATAAAAGAGGAGTCAGGCCTGTTCCTCTTACCTCCCCTTCAGCTGTACTGTATGTGGTAAATGATAGTTCTTCCAGGGTATTGGTGAGCAATTAAATGTTCGGAGTGTGGAGGGAGATGTGTATCTAAAGTATTTCCAAAGCTATTTTTTTATTTGCTTTTTTTATTCTGATATGAGAGGTATAAACATCTCTGGCAGATGAATCACCCAGTCACCTGCACGAGAAATGTAGACGTTTCCCTGGTTAAAACTAACATAATATAAAACACAAGGAAAGAAAGAAAGGCTGAGAACTGTTAGGATTTAATGTGTTAGGAATTAATCAAGTTGGCACATCAGCCACACGTTACACAAACCAAGACAAATTCTGGGGCAGGTTCGGTCAACCTGCAGGGCACAGTGACCCGCCAGCCTCCGGCTCAGCTCAGCCTTTGGTCGTCTTCCACACTGGCCAGGACTCCTTGGATTCCAAGCGTGGGAAGCCCTCCTGGAATTAGCTGAGGAAAAGAGAGAAATATCCTAAACATTTCCCATCACCTTGGGGAAGGAGATCCACCGGAGGGACACTTGGAACGTGGGAACTCAAACACTGTGAGACCTCTCCTCCACACTCTGACCTCCACCTCTCCCTGAATGTAGGACTCATCCTCGTGGATGAACCTTCCTAAAGAGGAGAGGAACAGGGGCATCAGCTCTTAAACCGTGTGGAATCCATCTTTAGTGTCCAAGAGTTTAATGACACTTAGAATAGGTCAGATTTGAGATTCTGACAGGAGGCAAAATCAAAAGGACTTGGTATGTGTGGGTTGGGGAGCACACTCACGTGAGTGTGTGGGTGTGCAAGGGGCAATCTGTAGTGGACACTGGGGCGTGATGCACTGCCCATATCCCTCTTCAAGAATAAGATCCAACTTCTGGGAGTGCTGCTGGCACCCTCTGCTGCATCCCTTTCAGGGATTGCCTCGGCTGATAAAAGCCACCTGACCTGAAGTCATATTCCTTTCCTAGGGCAGCTGTCATCTGATAACTTTTAGAAGGGTACAAAAGCCCATTCAACTTAGGGAATCTCTAAAAGTTCTCTCTACCCACTCCTGTTTCCTTCTTTTCCCTGAGTGTCGACCCGTTCCAAGATTACATCCTAATGAATCACTTCTACACTCATCTCCATCTCAGGGTTGAAAATCTTCCAGTGACAATTGAGGAGAAAGAAGAGAGAGGAGAAAAGAGCTCTGGACATCACCAACTTTTCAGATGCAGAAAAAGGAAGAAAATCTGCTTAAGTAAACTGAGAAGAAAGTAGTTGTTTGAGAAATAGGGACTGGTGCAGAGAAAGCAGTATGATAAGACAGGATGTTGGCTACCTGATATGCCCATTTTTCCCCCCAGGGGTGTAAATAGGTGAGTATATTGACTTAGGATGAGATGAGAAAATGTAGTAAGTTATTCAGACTCATGGTAACATTTTTTTTTTTTTTTTTTTTAAAGGAAAGACAGAGAGAAGGAAGGAAGGATAGAAGGAAGGAAGGAAGAAAGGGAAACATCTTTAAACATTTTCTTGTTTTATTGTATTCTGTTTCTCCGTTTTTGTTACATGGGCTGGGGCCGGGAATCGAACCGAGGTCCTCCGGCATAGCAGGCAAGCACTTTGCCCGCTGAGCCACCGTGGCCCGCCAATGGTAACATTTTTAATAGCAGCTCTCAGTCTTCAAAACGTAGGAGTGAAGAGGATGAAATGAAAGAATTGACAGAAATTTGGGAGTTCATGTGATGAGTGGAGTGGCATCATATACATCAGAAACAAGGAGAATTGAGTATCCTGTTAAAACAGTAATTAAAAAGAAAATCTATATGTATAAAGCTTATGTATATATTATTGTTGGTTTGTTTACATTAATAATATTCATACTGCATTTCTGAGGAATGGTTACCTGGTACCTTTCCACTTTTCCTTGAGTGTTTCAAATGATTTTTCATTTGCAATAGCATGTTATACAATCATTAATGTAATTATGAGGTTATCATTCCATTTGTCTTTATAAAAGCTTTCGTGGTGAGAGTAGGAATATCATCACATGAATTTCCATGAAATAAAATATTGAGAGCTTACTGTGTATCAGGCATACAGGCAGAAGCATGAGAAGTATGAAAAGGATGCTTTAAATTTACTTTTCTGTTTACATGATTTGGCTTCCTTTTCAATTAATGTAGTCCATCCTCAGAATGAGGGTTCCAGGGAAGGAGAAGGATTGGAGACCAACTGGAGTAGTGTCTTGAGCTTTCCTACAAGATGGGTGGGGAGATGCGTCCCCCCTGAACTGCTCTGCATTGATGTGCCTAGGTATCCTTGCCCTGAAGAAAAGTAAAGATAACCACGTGAAATAAGGCCACTGGTCCATAGGGGACAGGCAGATGATGAGAACAGAAGTCAGTGGCAACCCAGCAGGTTCAGATGGAGTGCGTGGCCCCTCTTTTGTGCCACATTCTGCTCAACACTGACTACGGTTTTTTACAAAATTTCCAACTTCTTTATCATTCTGTCTCTACCATTAGTTGATGTTCTAGTTTGCTAGCTGCCGGAATGCAACACACCAGAGACGGATTGGCTTTTAATAAAAGGGGATTTATTTTGTTGGTTCTTCAGAGGAAAGGCAGCTAACTTTCCACTGAGGCTCTTTTTTTACGTGGAAGGCACAGGATGGTCTCTGCTGGTCTTCTCTCCAGGCCCCTGGGTTCCAACAACTTTCCCCGGGGTGACTTCTCCAAAGGCCTGGGCTGAGCTGCAAGTGCTGAGATGAGGAATGCCGAGCTGCTTAGCAGCGCTACGTTGCAATCTCTCATTTAAGCACCAGCCAATTAAGTCAAACGTCACTCATTACAGCAGACACGCCTCCTAGCTGACTGCAGATGTAATTGGCAACAGATGAGGTTCACGTACCAAGGTTTATGTCCGCAGCAACAGGACTAGGTATGCTCACCTGGCCAAGTTGACAACTGAATCTAACTAACACAGTTTAGAAGTCCCTTGTACCTGTTTGAAAGGATTTATGTACCCTAGAAAAGTCATGTTTTAATCCTAATCAGTCTTGTGGGAGCAACCATTTCTTCTAATCCCTATTCAGTACCGTAGGTTAGGTTATCTCCATAGAGATGTAACTCACCCAATTGTGGGTATTAACTTTTGAATAGAGGGAGATGTGACTCTACCCATTCCAGGTGGGTCTTGATTACTTTACTGGAATCCTTAAAAGAGGAAGCATTTTGGAGAGATCTTGAGAATAAAGAGAGCAGCAGAGACACAAGAGCACAGAGTCCATCAACCAGCGATCTTTGGAGATGAAGGAGAACACCCCTGAGGGAGCTTCATAAAGCCTGGAAAAGAAGCTAGAAGATGTCACCATGTTTACCATGTGCCTTTCCAGTTGGAAGAGAAACCCTGAACTTCATTGACCTTTCTTGAGTGAAGGTAACCTCTTGTTGGTGCCTTAATTTGGATATTTTTATAGACTTGCTTTAATTGGGACATTTCCATGGCTGTAGAACTGTAAATTTGCAGCTTAATTTCCCACCCACCCCCACCCCTTTTAAAAGCCATTCTGGTGTATCGCATTTCAGCAGCTAGCAAACTAGAAACCCCTTAAGGGTGAGGACCATGTATGATTTGTCTTTTTGACTCCAGAACCTAGCATGGAATTTGGCTTTTGATGGGATGTGCAAGAAACACAGGAGGAATGAAGGAACTGAAAGTTTAAATCCAGCAATTATTTTGTAGGTATTTAATGGAAATACCCCAAAGCTTAATCATACTATAGTGAGATTTCTCATGCTGAACTTATCAGCATATTTTGTAACTGATTCCAAAAATACTTCACATCCATTCGTGCAATCCAGGCTAGGGGAAGGGTTGCATCCTTCCCGCACAGCATGATGCTTGACATTTCACCTGGCAGAAGGTTATCAAACATCCATTTATTATTCTGTATGTTGGGAAAGCTCAAAGTAGTTCATTAGGGAGAGTGGGGGTGGACCAACTCCAGTATTTATATTCTCAAACTGTTTTCAATCAGGAAATAACTTCTGTGTTTCTCCCACTCAGGTGCTTTCAATTAGCAAGAAGCACAAATATGCAGTCATACAGAAATATGCGCATCCCGTCAGAACCTAGAAAAACTAACCTAATGCTCATCTGGCTTATATTTCTATACATTCCTTGACACACACAGATGCTGTTTGAACCTAGCTGGCCTGTCCTTGTACATCCTTGCCAGACTCCACAGGGCTAACTAAGGAATGTCCAGAGTTTTGGTGCTTTTTTTTAATAGCCAGGGCATGGCTTATAGGATAGAACCATTGGGTCCAGCAGCTGTGTCTGCTTACACATTCCTGGCTCTGTTGCCACTGGACTCACGATGATATTGTAAGTGTGGATAGTTTTTACCACTGATGAATGGTTATGGATCACTTCTGGGTCTTCAGAAGGAAAGGCTGAATAATTTATATATAATATATAAATGTATATATACAATAGTAGCCACGATTGACAATACCGCTGCCCATTAAATTTGGATTCTGTTCAGATGAGAGCCATTGAGAAGAAAAAGGATGGTGCAGAGGCCTCTCTCCATCTTTCTCCTCAATCTTTGCCCCATCTGGAACTAGATATTCTTCTCCAAGTCTGATCAACTCGGTCCACTTCTAAAACAGCAAGGGCTTCCCATGGCTTTTCTCAGAAAGATCAACATTATTTACATGTTTCACAGGCCTCTGCCTTCCTCTCTAGCCCCATCTGACATCAGACCCTGCTGTAATCTAACTCTCAAGCTTACTGTTCTTTCTACACACTGTTCCTTTATCTAGTTCCCTCCCTAGATTGCCTGATTATATCAATTTCTAGTACAAACTTTCATCCCATTACCAAACTCTCCTTCATAGCATTTGTTCCAAGTGAAGTTTTATGTGGCATGATGTGATTGTTTAATAAATATCTGGAACTTCTACAGATAGGAGCCATGTCTGTTTCACTCTGCACTGTACTTCAGAGCCCAATGCTGTGCCTGGCACATGGATAAGTTAATGAGTACACTGGGACCAGATCTTTGCTGAGAAAGGCTATCTTGTAACTCCTGCCTGCTGCATCCTTTGTCAAAATTGTCTTTAAAGGATTTGATTACTGCATTTTAAGAAAATCAGTCATGATGAGAATGTGTTATTTAAGATCAGTTAAAGATACACAAGAGGGACTCTGCCTAAATAATTTATAAATTTACAATTTGGCCTCAAAATGTACTTTTGCTTTCCTAAACCCCAAAACACACAGTATATTCTATTTTTTTTGCATGGAATTGAACCCAGGTTTCTGGCGTGGCAGGCGAGAACTCTGCCTGCTGAGGCACCGTGGCCCGCCCAGTATATTCTTCTAGTTTAAGCTCAGTATCCAATACCTAATAGGTGCTTGATAAAATGTGATATATATATATCAATATTTATGTCCATATATGGCTTTATTCTGCCTTATTCAACCACTACAACAATAATCATTCCATTTTACACCATTTCATCCTAAAAATCTATTTACTTTCATAAATCCTGGTTCAATTGTTTTGCATTTCCCAGGCAATGTGGTCTTTATTACATCATCCACAGTGAATTTTAAAATAAACATCTTCTGTTAAAAGGTCCAGCGGATGCAAAAACCCTAGGAAATTAAAAACATATATTTTATATATATATATGATGAAATGATGTAAAATGGAATGATTATTGTTGTAGTGGTTGAATATATATATGTTTTTAAATTTTATTTACATGTGTGCCTCCAGTTACATCAGAAAATTTACTTGGGGAAAACAGAAATTACAGAAGAAGAAACCTGTACTGTAAACACCTGGATTTAAATAGTCAACAAAATGCCAGAAAGTAAACACTGTAGTAATAAACTCAATCGATTGGGAGAAACCTACTCCTGGCGAATTTAAGAAATTAGTTAATTTCACATAAGAGAAACTCTGACTAAGTGACAGGCAAAGAGAACACAGAAGATGGAAAGCAAAAGCTCACTGTTGTGGAAAATAGCCATGTTCCTTCAGAGTACGTGTTGTTGGATTGGCGGAAAGGTTAGAACACTCTTTCCAAAATGTCCTCATCTTCTCTTCTGCTTACATGCTTCCCAGCTTGACAGGGCACTCTCTTTCCATTAGCAGAAGGTCTGTAGATTAGTGTCAACCCCTTCACTTGTTTAAACACTTAGAGAGAACCAGTCAAGTGGTGGGGGCTGTGCCAAGTGTTAAGAATAAAAAAAGAGTTCTTACCTTCAGGGATCTACACTTAGGACTTAAATACCTGTGAATAACTAATTGTGTAGCATTCCTGGTACCTACCGGGGGAGAGGCTAGTGCTTAATTAAGGATTTGAGAAATGTTCACAGAAGAAATGATGGGGCTGCCTTCATTTCAGCAGGGCCTTGGAGCACCAGTAGAAGTCCCTTCAGTATTTAGATAACGGGAGGGGAGTCGGCAAGTGCAAATGGACCTTAGAGGAAGAGAAAACAGCATCACAGAGGCACAAAGGGGCGTCCAGGGCGGCCTGAGCTGGGGCTACGGGGGAGGGCACAGGCTCAGGGGCTGCGGCTACACTGCCGCCGGTTTTATCATCTCCACTTAAGTGAAGCACGAAGTTCAAAGACAAAATTATCCAGCACTTCAGGAGAGCAGCAGCGCAGCATTAAGCCGAGCAGGAGGTTTTTCTCAGCGCAGGGACCCCCGTGCGAGTGGCCAGGCTTCATGTCCGTGGATTCGGCCTTGCACTTAGCACGGTTCTCAAAACAGAGTCAAGTGGTAGCCACTGAATAAATATTCGCCTTCCCCTCTGGCCTGGGAACACAGAAGCAGGTTGCACAGCGGGAGGAGGTTGCAAAGGGAACAGCAGCAGCAGCTATGTGATGAGGCTGGGGAAGGGGCAGGGGCTACGTCATGCAAGACACTAAACTATGTGTTGGAATTTGCTGTTTACCCTATGCGCGAAGAAGCGCCATTGAATGATTTCAGGCAGGGATGCCCCATGATGAGATTTATAGGTTAGGAAAGTCAGTCTGGTGTTAATTCAGTGGATGGCTTTGATACCAAAGAAACAGGAGGTAGGGAAACCAGATCCAGACAGCATATTATGCGGGTTGAGAAACTTACTTCTCTCTTCTGGGCTGTAGAGATTGTGGTATCTATTGATATCTACCCAGTGTTCTAGTTATGAATTGCATACCTTATCTCTCATACTAGAGTGAAAGTTCTTTGGGTGTTTCCTTTTATATAGTCGATGCACAATAAACAAACAGTTCCTGTTATTCTGAGGTTGCATTAGATATTGGAGTAATAATATTGAAACCTTCACTCATATAGAGATTTTTGGTCTGAATTTAACCACAATTTTGTGTTTTCATGAGATAAATGGGAATAGTAAGTTGTCATCATGTATTCCGTGGGGATATCAGTGTCCACTAATGATCTTTATTATTATTATTATTTTAATGATCTTGAATACAGTTAAGTATCTGAATGTTATCCTCAGAGAGAAATAATATAAATGAGTTCCTGTATTGAGTTGTAAATATATTACAAATCAGTCAATATGCATTCATGGTTTAATTGCTAAAGACAAAAGCAGCGTAGTTCTTTCAGCAGAGAGAACACTTATGAGACTAATATTTTAGGTGGCTTATCCTCTACTACACAGGATTTTGATGCCGTAGTCAAGAAGCATTGCAATCCCCCATATTAAATGATAGAGTTATAGTTTTCGACCCTTGTATTAGATTCGACCTGGGAAGAGTTTAAAATTTACCTGAGCCACACCCAAATGAATTAGAATTTCTGAGGGTGGGACTTAGGTATCTGAATCTTCCCCAAGCTTTGTTATCATTTACATGCAAAAAAAAAAAAAAAAACCCAAAATACCCAACTTAAGAGATCTGACTTTCCTCCAGATAGTTGGGCCTTTTCCAGAATGTCATGTAAAGGGAATCCTAGAGTATTTAGTCTTTTTTTTTGCCTATCTTTCACATAGTATATTACTTTCAAAATATATCACCGTTGTATATGTCGTTAGTCTATTCCCTTTAATTTCCGAGTCATATTCTTCAGTGTGACCATACCACAATTTGTTTCTCCATTCACTAGTTGATGGGACCATCTGAACTTTTTAAAAGCTTCCCAGTTGATTGTAAATCATAGTGCAAGTTGAGAGCCACTCCTGCACAGAACCTGAAATAGGCACATTAATTTAAATTTTGCCAAGTGCATTCATATGCCTCAGTTATCATATTTGTACTCACTGAGTTAACATGCTGTATGTGGAAGAAGTTAGACTTTAAAGAGACTACTCTACTTTCTGATCTACTATGGAAACTTTGAGTTGTATCTATTTTACAATTATTTTCTATTTGACATTGCCTAAAGTGCATTCCAGCATTAAGTATATTTCAGTGGTATAGTGAATTAATACCACACAAATCCAACTATCCCTGTTATCAGCCGGCTAAAATGCTGGTGGAAGACATGAAAAAGAAGGTATTCAGATTTCAAATCATCTTCTCTTACCTTTAAATGGAAATCTCTCATTGAGATGTTAAACTATCTAACATGTATAAACATCTGACTGCTTGGAGAATATTATGAAGGGATTTCAGTATCCAAGCCTGTAAATCATGATTAAGAACAATCTATAAGGGTATAGCCATTTCTTTTATGAAAACTCGGTTGTGACAGTTAATCTGTGCCTCCCATCCTTTACAGGGAACAATCAGAAACAATAAGATCAGAAATATCCTGGAAATTTCAACAACACAATCAGAATTTTTCAGTGCATTTTTTAAAAGTGAGTTTCTGGGGCAGATTTTAAACTGCTGCGGTTTAATAAAATATGGTGATTCTGGAAACCAGGTGCCACTGAGTGTCATAATGGAATGCCCAAGGACCCTGGAGGCTCCATGGAGGCTTTTGCAAGAGACATGCTGTTCAAAAACAAAAAAACTGAATCTGGTTTACAGAAATTAAGAGATCAATGGAGACAGTTTCTCTTTCTAAGTTAAATGAAACTTGAACATTATTGAATATTTGAAAAGAATGGAGTGCATGAGATTAAAAGATGATAAGGCAAGATCAAGGACAACCTGATTTGTGGGTAATGTTTACTTACGTCTTTAAATATGACCCCTTTGCTCTACCCTGAGAATGATGCCAGTGAGAACTGAGCTATTTGGTGCTAACATTTTCCATTACTACTGCAACCTGTCAGCCTCATGAAATAAAACTATTACCTGGAATTTCAAGTCTCCCTTGTCCGAGCCCTTAAAAAAATCCCCTTTCAGGATTGTTTTGACTCGACTTTGCTTTTTACACTTCAGAAGTTATTGGGTAATACTAACCAGACTTTAATGGTTAAAAAAGGTTATTCGCCATCACTTTGCAGGTCATTTTTTTTAGTCCTTTCTGTTGTTAACCACAAAAAAAGTGGAGCACTGATCTATGGTTCCAGGAGATTTTTATTTTTCCTCCCAATATTCATTCACATACAGGCATATTAGTAAAGGAATCTCTGTTTTCTAAGGACATACCAGATCTTGCAGAGATAGCAATGAGGTAATTCTAAACTGAATGACAGCCATGTCGTCTGATGGATAGAGTGAGGGGAGAAACTTACAAGAATTACTATAGGATTCAAGGATTGTTTTTAATTAAATGATATAAAATTTGGGGTGGGAGTACTGGAGAGTGAATCATGTCTCCCATAAATATATGGTTGTCTTAAATCCATATCCCTGTGGCTGTGAAACCATTTGTAAATCGGACCTTTGAAGATGTTATCTTTAGTTGAGGTGTGGACTCATTTGTGAATAGGTTCCTCGATGATCCTATTTAACTGAGGCCAAATTGAATCAGGGTGGGCCATAATCCACATGATTATAATCTTTACAGGCTAAGAAAATTTGGACGTGGTCAGTCAGTAAAAGCCTGAAGGAAGTAGAAGCAGGAAGTCAGAAGAAACCAGAGAATGAGGCGGATTGTCATGTGATAGAGGCAGATAGGGAAGCCAAGGAACCCCAAGGATGATGGCAAATCAGCACAGAATGTGACAAACTCAGGAGAATAAAATTCGTGTCAAAAACCTGATGTTGGACTTCTTAGACTCTGTTCTAGTTTGCTAGCTGCCGGAATGCAATATACCAGAAACAGAATGGCTTTTAAAAGGGGGAATTGAATGAGTTGCCAGTTTACAGTTCTAAGAGAAAATGTCCCAGTGAAAACAAGTCTATAGAAATGTCCAATCAAAGGCACCCAGGGAAAGATACCTTGGTTCAAGAAGGCCGCTGAAGTTCAGGGTTTCTCTCTCAAGTGGAAGGGCACATGGTGAACACAGTCAGTTTCTCTCTCAGCTGGAAGGGCACAAGGCGAACATGGCATCATCTACTAGCTTTTTTTCCTGGCTGCTAGTTTCATGAAGCTCCCCAGGAGGTGTTTTCCTTCTTCATCTCCAAACGTCGCTGGCTCGTGGACTCTCTACTTTGTGGTGCTGCTCTCTCTGAATCTCCCATTCTCCAAAATGTTTCCTCTTTTATAGGACTCCAATAAACCAATCAAGAGTCACCCAAATGGGTGGAGACATGTCCTCACCTAATCCAGCTTAACAACCACTCTTGACTAAATCACATCATCCAGGGAGATGATCTGATTACAGTTTCAAACATACAGTATTGAATAGGGATTATTTTACCTTTATGAAATGGGATTTTGATTAAAGATGGCTTTTCTAGGGGGCATACATCCTTTTAAACCAGCACAGACTCTAAAACTGTTAGACGATAAAAACTTAGTCTTTTAGGCACAGTCTGACTGAGAGCTATGGCACACTAAGAGAGGAGAATATTTTCTCATTTGCTTATGAAGAATTTAGATTTATTTTAAGATATTGTTTAAATTAGGTCAATTCTTGCCTCTGGTGTTTTGGCTAAAATGAGAGGTAGATGGCTTACTGCTCTGTAACCTTGGTGGTATTAGGAGGTGTTTGAAAAGCGTTAGGAAAAAACAAAGGAGAGAACATCTCACCACCATGTGCCTATGATTCCCTCACAATGCCATATGTTGTGCTCTATGAACTATCGCTCTCAGAACCATCTCACGTTCTCAAAATGCGGGTTCCCCACCCAGAACCTGACCTGTCAGTTTAGAGTTCTCTGAGTAGAGTCAAAGAGTCTTCATTTTACTGAGCAAATTACTTCATTTTTATGAATATTAGAATTTTAGAATTACTCCCCTACAGACTGTCATTGCCATCTTTGAAAGACAAACAAAGTCCATCAGCCCAAGCATCAGATACCATCAGTAAACAACTAAGTGCTGTAGATTCTCTTAACAGGACACAGAATTTACCAAAAACATGCACTTAATTGATACTTCATTTTCTCCTTGCCTCAAATCCATGTGACAAGTGGATTGGCCTTTTTACCTTAGAACAAAACCATGGCAGCTGTAACTTTGAAAGGATGGAAAGGAGAAATAGAGAAACTACTAGGTATATAGACTGATACTTGCTTGGTTTTCTTCTTTAACCCTCTGATACAAACAAAAATTTTCAACCTTCAAAGTAAAGTAAAAATCAGTAGTAACAGAGATTGAATAATAAAAAAAGCCCTCCACCAAAGAAAATTGCAGGTCCAGATGGCTTCCCTGGTGAATTTTACCAAGCATTTAAAGAAGAATTAGCACCAATACTTCTCAAACTCTTCCAAAGAACTCAAGAGGTGGAAACACTTTGAAATTCAATTCATGAGGCCACCATTTTTCTGTTATCAAAGCCTGATAAAGACATCACAAGGAAAGGAAATGTTAGACCAATTTCCTTTATGAATGTTGATACATAAATCCTTAACAAAATACCAGCAAACTGAAACCAACAACATATTGGAAAGTTTCTTTTCTATTACCAACTGGGATGTATCCCAGGAATGCAAAGGTGGTTCAACATATGAAAATCAATCAAGGTAATGCATCCCATAAATAGAATGAAGGGATAAAATCACATGATTATCTCAATAGATGCAGAGAAGGCATTTGACAAAATCCAGCACCCTTTCTGTATTAAAACACTCTGAAAAGTTGGAATAGAAGGGGACTTTCTTAACATGATTAAAGGCCATTTATGAAAAACCCACAGCTAACATCATACTCAACAGTGAAAGACTTAAAACCTACCCCTTAAGATCAGGATCAATGCAAGGTTGCCTGCTCTAACCCCTGCTATTCAGTATTGTACTGAAGTTCTAGCTAGAACAATTATGCAAGAAAAACAAATAAAAGGTGTCAGGAAGGAAGAAGTAAAACTATCTCTATTTGCACTTGGCAAAATCTTATATATAAAAAATCTGAAAGAATCTGCAAGAAAACTTCTAGAGCTAATAAACAATTTCAGCAAAGTGGCAGGGTACAAGATCGCCATGCAAATCGTGTTTCTATTATTAGCAATGAACAATCTAAATAGTAATTTAAGAAAAAATTCCATATACATATATTTTTAAAGAATAAAATATTTAGGAATAAATTTAACCAAGCCTATAAAAGACTTTACACTGAAAATGACAAAATCCTGCTGGGAGAAATTAAAGAAGACCTAAATAAATAGTGAAACATACCATGTTTACTCATTGGAAAACTTAATTTGTTAAGATATGAATATTACCCATTGTGGCTTAGAGTTTTGAATTTCAAAAAACATGTTCTTAATATATTCCTGTCAGTGTGAATCCATTGTAAATAATACCATTTGATGAGCTTATTTCAGTTAATGATTCAGGGTGTGTTTTGATCCTATTACTGAATGCCTTATAGGAACACCTCAGAGATGGAGAAGGACGGAGGATAAGCCAGATGCTGCAGTCAACGGAACTGAGAAGCTAGTAGAGGCTGCCACGTGCATTGCCAGATGACAGTTTATTATTATTTTTTTGCCTGGTTTTGTTCTTACTGGAAGCTCAGGTGGCACATGACAGTTCATAAAATGGCTTCAGAGGTGCGGGGAACAAAAAATAAACTGGGATGGGAAAGAAAAACAAACAGGAGGAGGTAAGTATGGACTGGTTCCTTCTCAGCCTGATTTAGGGGAGGAAGTTGGCGCCTCTGAACAATAAGGATGGATTTCTTCCTTCAACCCTTGGTAGGGGGAGAAAAAAAGCAAAAGGCTGTTGCTTTGGCCCTCCTGAGTCTCAAGGAAAGAGGGAAAAGGTGGTGTTTTGATGTCATGAATTACGGGAAAGGGGGGAGGGGATGAAGGGTACAGGTTAGGTGGAAAAACTGGCAGATACTAAATGGCAGCTCTGGGTGTCCTTTGCATTGGAATCCCCACTGTTGATGGGGGCTGAGGTCTCGTGGGCTGTGGGCTGCCTGGGTACAGGGGGCTAATGCTGTCGCTGCTGTAAGTACGGGCGGTTTCGTGGGCGCTGGCGCTCAGGCCAGGAACCATCAGTGGGGCCTTGGCTGGGCTTGGTCTCACCATCCCCACCTTCTGTGGTAAGCTGCTGGGGTGGCCTGGGGCGGAAAGGCCTTCGGTACCTGGGCCGGAATCTGGGTGGGGGGACGCGCTCATTTCCCTGCTGTTGGTCCCCCTCCAGTGGGGCTGTCTCTTTGGGTTCTACCCCATCAGTGCCCTCTATAGGCCGCTGCTGGTTGGGGGGCCGAGGGCCTCGCACAAATCGCTGTCGGTAGAAGAAGGGTGGTGGGCGCCGTCGCCTGGGCCGCTGCCCGGAATCTTCAGCCTGCTCCCCTTCGCTGCCTGGTTCTGTCCCAGTCAGCTCCAGAATGCCATTTGTCTTGATTTCGGACTTCTCCTAACCACAAAACCATGAGCCAATAAATTCCTTTTGTTTAAGTCAACCTGTTGCATGGTATTTGTTTCAGCGGTCAGAAAACTAAATCATTACCCAAAGGGACCTGCAAATTTAATAAAATCTCTCTCAAGATCTCAGTAATCTTTTTTTTTTCAGAAATGAAAAGCCAATCTCCAAATTCACACGAAACTTCAAGGAGCCCTAAATAACCAAAATTATTTTGAAAAGGATCGACAGTGTTGGAGTACTCATACTTCTTGATTTTAAATTGACTATGAAACTGCCTATTCAAGAGTGTGGGACAGGCATGATAGACACATAGATCAGTGGAACAGAATCTGAAGTCCAAAAATAGACCAACACATTCAGAGTAAATTAATTCTTGATAAGGGTCCTAAGTACATGTAATGGGGAAATAACAGTCTGTTCAACAAATGGTATTGGGAAAACTGGATATCTATATTCAATAAATAAATAAATAAATAAACAAATAAATAAATAAATGGAGGTAGAACTCCACTTCATACCATATACAAAATCAATTCAATTTAGATCAAGGACTTAGATATAAGAGCTAAAATTATAAAACTTGTGGGAGATAACAAGGAGGCATTTTTTTCTTTGTTAAAGAAGTTGTAATTTACAGAACAATCATACATAAAATACAGGATTTCCATACACCACTGCATTATTGACACGTTGCATTGGTGTGCAACTCTTGTTATAATTGATGAAAGCACACTTTTATAATTGTACTATTAACTATGGACCATGTTAACTTAGAGTTCATGGTTTGGATAGTTTAGTTTCATGGATTTTTTTTTTTTATTATTCTGCTAGCATATATACAACCTAACTTCCTTCTTTTAACCACATTCAATTATATATTTCAATGCTGTTAATTACATTCACAGTGTTGTTTTACCATCATTACCATTCATTACAAAAACATTTCCTGTATTCAGATAGGAACCCTGAACATTTTAAGATTTAACTTCTCATTCCCTATCCCACCCCATCCCTTGTTAACCTATATTCTATATTCTGACTCGATGAATTTACTTACTATAATTCTTGCCAATGAGTGAGGTCATATAAATTTGACTTCTTGTGTTGGCCTTATTTCACTCAGTGTGATGTCTTTGAGATTCCTCCATGTTTTCATATGTATCAGGACTTCATTCCTTTTTATAGCTGAATAATATTCCATTGTATGTATAGGCCACGTTTTGTTTATATATTCATTGATTGCTGGATATGTGGGTTGCTTCTATCTTTTAGCAATTGTGAATAATCCTGCTATGAACATATGGAATTTTGATTGGGATTGCGGTGAATATGTAAATCAATTTGGGTAGAATTGACATCTTAACACTATTTAGTCTTCCGTTCAGTAAGCATGGAATGCCCTTCCACTTATTTAGGTCTTTAATTCTATTTAGCAAAGTTGTGCAGTTTCTGTCCTTTACAATCTTTGTTAAATATATTCTTAGATATTTGAGGTTTTTAGATGTGATTGTAAATGGAATTTTTCTTTGCTTGTATATAGAAACACTACTGCTTTTTTTTTTTTTTTGGAGAGGGTATCTTGTTCACCATTTTTCTGGATTCATTTGTTGGCTCTAGGAGCTTTGTTATGGACTTTTCAGGATTTTCTTTATATAGAATAACGTCATCTGCAAATAGGGAAAGATTAACTTCTTCCTTTCCTATTTGGGTACCTTATATTTATTCTTCTTGCATAATTGTTCTGGCTAGAACTGCAGATACAATGTTGAGTAACAATGGAGGCAGTGGGCATCTTTGACTTGTTCCTGATCATCGAGGGAAATCGTTGATTATGATTTTAGCTGTGTATTTTTCATCTACACTCTTTATCATGTTGAGGAAGTTTCCTTATATTCTTAGTGCTCTAAGTGTTTTTTACAAAGAAGAAGTGATGGATTCCATCAAATGCCTTTTCTATATCAACTGAGATGATTGTGTGTTTTTTCCCCCTTCATTCCGTTAATGTGGGGTATTTCACTAATTGATTTTCTTAATACTGAACCAACCTTCTCCAGCCAATGATACATCCAACTTGGTCGTGGTATATAATTCTTTTAATATGCTGTTGGATTTAGTTTGCTAACATTTTCTTGAGGATTTTTGCATTCATTAAGGTTATTATTGGCCACTAGTTTTCCTGTTTATTTGACTTTGGTATGAGAGTGATGTTGGCCTTGTAGAAAGAATTAGCAAACGTTCCATCCTGTTCAACCTTTATAGAAACATTTGAGCAGTATTGAATTTAAGTCTTATTGGAATGTTTTGTAAAATTCCCCTGTAAAGCCATCTGGTTCTGGGCTTCCTTTGTTGGGATATAGGGTTAGATCTTCATGAACTGGACTCGGCAATGGATTCTTAGATATGACACCAAAAGAACAAACAACAAGGTAAAAACAATAGATTAATGTGACTTCATCAAAATTAAAAATTTTGTGCATCAAAGAACATTATCAAGAAATTGAAAAGACAACATACAGAATGGGAGAAAATAGTTGCAAAACATGCATGGATAAGAACTTAATATCTAGAATATATAAAGAACATTTACAATGCAATAACCAAAAGACAAACAACCCAATTTAATGAATGGTCAAATGACTGGAATAGACAATTTTCCATAGAAGATAAACAAATGGATGATAAGCATATGAAAAGATGCTCAACATCATTAGCCATGAAGGAAATGCAAATCAAAACCACAATGAGAAAATACTTCACACCTAAACTGATAGCCGTTATTTTAAAAATGGAAAATAACAGGGGTTGGAGATGATATGGAAAAATTGGAACTCTAGTGCATTATTGGTGTGCATATAAACCATATAGCCACTGTGGAAAACAATGTGGCAGTTCCTCAGAAAGTTAAATATAAAATTTCCATATGATCCCATGATTCCACTTGTAGGTATACACCCGAAGAAGAGGAAAACAGGGTTTCAAACAGATTTTGTACACCAATGTTTATAGCAGCATCATTCACAATAACCAAAAGGTCAAAGCAACCCAAGTGTTAGTCAATAAATGAACGGATAAAGAAAATGTGGCACATACATGAAATGGAGTATTATCAGATCATAAGAAAGAAAGAAGTTCTGAGACATGTTACAATATGACAACATATGCTCAGTGAAATAAGAAAGACATAAGCTGAAATATTATACGATGTCACTTATAAGAGATGTCTAGAAATAGAAAGTCTGCAGAGACAATAGATCAGAGGTTATCTGGGGAATGGGTAGGGGGAAGGAGGAGTGTATGTTTTGTGGGTATGAAGTGTGTGTAAATACAATTTTAAAAATCAGTACTAGAATAAACAAATTTAAAACAACATATAATTGTCCAACGCAAACAGTGAGCCGTAATGTAAACTATGGGCTATAGTTAATGGTATAATTACAGTAATATTTTTTCACTAATTATAGCAAAGGAACCACACTAATGCAAAATATAAATAAAAAGGAACACTCTATGTGAAGGGGTATATGGGAACTCTGTAGTTAAGTATACATATAAGATCAAATCTTGCAGAAAGAGTGTAAAAACTTCCAAAGAGAACTTATCCTATTTAACAAGAGCCTCTCAATCACATAAATGTGAAGTTATGATATTTATATTAAGCATGCAAGGCAGATAATTAGTTCAGGAATTTAAATGCTAATTCTAAATAGCTCTTTATCAGGGTCCTTATAAGTTTATTTGTACAGTGCAAATATAATTTATGCAATAGAGATAACTCATGTATGCTTCATATAAAAATAGAAGTTTGTGCTTATAATTTTCCTCTTACTTGCTTTACAAATGGTTTTGAATTTTGAAAAACTTAAGAAGTATAGAAAAGAAAAGAGGATAGTGTAACAGTTAACTGTGCAGGGTCTTCCAAAAATTAATGAGTGTTTAAATATTTCTCCATAATGTTATTATGGACAAATTATAAAGAGCACCATGGATAAAATTGAAGGCCTTTTTTTATTGCTCTCTTGAGCCTATTCCTTTCATTCTTTCTCTGAAGTCAACCACCATCCACTCTTCCTCTAATCTGTCTCCCTTTCATTTATGTCTCCATGGTGATATATGTATATTTTATGTATATATTTTGTTAATTCAATTTAAGTAACAACTAGTATCTATCATTTCAATGTACAGCCATTTATTTCAAATAATGGATCATTTATTAGTATTCACAATCTAAGGCATCTTAATTTTTAATATTATAAGTGATAAATTTTATTCTATTATATTTTATAAGTGGTGTTGACATATAAAGACACTATTGATTTTTGTATGTTAATCTTTTAGCCCATACCCTATACTCTTAATAGTTTTAATATTTTTATAGATTATTTTTACTTTCTGCTTAGGCAATGATCTTTTTTCTTTTTGTATGCTATATGGGGGCAGGGTGTCACATTTCATTCTTTTTCCATGTGAATATCCCGTTCTCGCACACATTTGTTGAATTTTTTGTTTGTTTGTTCGTTTGTTTTTGGGAAGGGCCTGGGCCGTGAATTGAACCTGGGTCTCCTGCACAGCAGGCAAGAATTCTGCCACTGAGCTACCCTTGCACCCTGGCAACGATCCTACCTGTAGATAAAGGTGGTTCTTCCTAGTCTTTCTTTGCATGAACTATTATGATAATTTCCATCTTTAGAAAAGAGATGTGACATCAAGCCTTCTTATAGTGTTCCTGACATTTATAGGAATATTTCTGATGATACAAGAATAAGCAAAATGAATAGTAAAGACCCAACTTTCTTCTGCAAAATGACTATCTCTTCAGAGCTAGGCCAGTGGGAGAAATACTTTGAGTTTCTAAAAGCTTGATAGGAGAAAAAAGTCTATACTTTAGGAGGTGAGACAGAGAAGTATAACTCATAGCTTTGTTCACATGGGGATGTTGTTATAATACATACTGGTGAATAATCTGAAGAAGTTCTTCTCTCACTGATGTGCCGAGTGCAACTGACACACAGAAATCATTTGGGAACTCCCATCCCCTCCCCTATGCAACAAAAATAATTTCTGTAATAAGCATATGATAATCATGAAATCAATAAAAATAAAAACCACAGCAAAATGTTTAATCATGCTAATAAAAATAAATTTAAAATGGAATAAATTTTACTGTATTAAGAGAATAAATGAATAGATTAATACACTTCCATTATATCATTTGTATATTTTAATTAAAACTAGTACTAGACTATTACAGTATTGGATAAAAATATAGTTCTCATTTTGAGCCTTGAAGGTAAGCATCATGTGCCCTAAAGATTTTTTTAAAAAACACTTTTTCAGGTCAGGGACATTTCCCTTTGTTTCCAGAGTGCTAGGGATTTTCTTTGTTTTTATCATAAATTGGTGTTGTAGTTACAATGATTTTTTCTGCATCTATTGACATACCATATTGGTTTTATCAATCTAATATAATAAATTGCTCAAATATGTTTCCTGATGTTGAACGTCCTTTAACTTCTAGGAAAAACCCTACACACATTTTTATGTGCATAGTATGGAATTCAGTGAGATGGGACTCCATATTGGATGTTTGCCTCAATGTTCATAAGTGTGATTGGTTTATTATCATTTTTGTAGCATTCTCGATTTGTTTTGCTATCAAAGTATATTAATCATATAGACATTTAGAAGAGGCAGCTTTGCCTCTTCTTTTTCTCATCCTTGAAACAATCTACAGAAGACCCAGATTATCTGGTTTTGAATGAAAAGTTTGCCTGCAAAATCCTCTGGACCTCTCTCCACCCCTACCCTGCGCCCAGGAGTTTTGTCAGGGAAGACTGGGAGATAGTGTTAATTTTTTAAAATAAACAGTTTATTTAATTTAATAGTTATTGGTTTATTAGTACTTTCTATCTTAGTGTATAAGAGTTTATTGAAATTTAACTTATATACCATATAATTCAACATGTAATTCAACGAATTCTGGTAAATTTACAGATTTGTGCAGCCATCATCCCAATCCAATTTTTGAACATTTTGATCGCATCAAAAAGACCCCTTGTGCCCATTGACAGTCTCTCCTCATTTCCATCCTCAATCCTAACTAACAACTGGTCTCTTCTGTTTTGTGTAGATCTGCGTGTTCTACACATTTCATATACATGGAATCACACAAAATGTGGTCTTTTAGTCTGACTTCTTCACTTAGCAAAATGTTTTTGAGGTTCATCAGTGTTATAGCTTATTTCCTTTTTAATTGACAAAACTTTTTTTCTTGAGCTTGTTTTGAGACTTGTATTTCCCCAATATTTCCATTTGTTTCAAAATTTGTTAAAGTAGTTCATGTTGTCTTATAATAATTTTAATTTATACATTGTCATTATGCATTCCTAATGTGTTCCAAATATATTTTTAAGCCTCCTCTTTTTCTTTTTTAAAACTGACTAAAGATTCATCTTTAAGTTTTCAATTAGCCATTTCTTACTTTTATTGTTTTTTCATTTTTAGTTTTATCTATTTTTATACTTTTTACTTTCTCTAGGCTTTATTTTTTGTTGAGATTATTCTAATCTCTGTCATGAAATTATTCATTAGTTTCAGTCATTTTTGAAATTTATTTAAGACTGCCATATTTTTTTCTCAATTATGCAGTACTTAAATTTTATCCCATAAGTTTTAATATGTGGCACTATCATTATTATTTATTTATAAAATTAAATACTTTTGCAAAAATATACCTATCTTAATCTTATTTATATTTTTAATATATACATATTTATCTCTAAAACTGCTGCTGCATTCCATTTAATTGTATTAATATAATTTATCCATTTATTTTTTCTAGCCCCTCAGATATTTGCAAACTGCTTCTTTTTAATAATGTTGCTTGTATATGTTTTTGTACATGTCTCCTTATATGCTATGTATGTTAGTGTGAGACTTTCAAGAAGGTAAAAGAGCTAGATTTCTGAATCATAGGGCATGGATGCATCCCATCTCACTAAAGATTTCCAGAGTTTTTTCTGGCCGACATTCAAGAAAATTGTTAATAGTTCCAAAATTAGCATTTTCAGATTATTTAAATTTGTGTTACTCTGAAACCAATAGCATTACAATATAATAGGGCTAAGATCTCAAGTGGGCTTTTAATGAACACTTCTCTGACTATAATTACTCTATAGAAGCCATGCACTGCTCCTATTGTATTTGTTTCTGTAATTTTGTCCTATAATTTTTCTTTCTTATTATAAAAACCACATGCAATTATGTGCTAGGCATTCACTTGAATGTTTTTTTAGATCTCAAGATTTGAGGTTTCAGTTCATCAAACTTAGTCCATAGTGCATTATCATCATTATTCCGTCACCATCACCATCTTCTTCCACCTCCTTCTCTTCTTCTTATCATCATCATTATTAGTTTACCCCCCTCCCATACTCATTCCTCTGTATCAGTAAGCATATAGGCTAGGTTGCCATAACAGACACCTGCCAATAACAGTAGTTTTCGTAAAATGAAATTGTATTTCTCTTTCAGCTGATAATTCAGTGCCGGTGGCACACTTGACTCCACAGGGTCATCCAGTGACCTGGGCTGATGCGGTGGCTCTACCACTTTCAACACTTTATATTTTTCAACTTTGAATTTAAGGCAGTTGCTTCAATTGACCTTTTCTAGATGGATTAAGGGTCACCTCTTTATTTTAGCCCCAAAGTAAGGAGTAAGATAGCCCAAAGAACAGGCATCTTCATAATTCTTGCCTAAGATCTATTCACATGACCACAAATAGCTGCAAAGAAGCTGTGAGGTGTGGCTGTAGCTTTAGGACAAAGTTAAGATCTCTATCACCAAAAATATGGGAGAAAGGAAGAACACATCTTGGGCGATGGTAACAGACTCTGCCATCGGGCACACACAAGACTCTACATGCATCTTCTTCCATCCCAGCACTCACCCACCCATTCAAGGGAGGTGACCTAAAGTGCCTCCTCAGCCGAGGGGTTTGAACCTAATGTGTCTGTCCCTTCCCACACGCAGTGTACAAATGGAGTGGAAGAGAAACACACGCGTTTAATGACAGCAGGCTGGATGTAAAGCATTTGGAGACTCCCATTTGCTGGGGGTGGAGTTTTTCTGGTTCTCATTGTGCAGAGAGAGAAGGCTCCATACTTCCAGGTTTAGGTACCTCTGTGGAGGGATCTGTGGCACCCACTCATCTTTCCTGATGAGGGTTCAAATCCAGTCTGTAATGATTAAGTTCTGCCTCTTATCTGCATTCTCCTGTATCTCCTCAGCTTCAGCTAACTTGGGCACCTCTGACTTTGAGTCTCTGGTTTGTAGAGATTTTCCTTTCTCTCTCTGAATTCTATGATATACTGATTTTTTTTAGTTCTTTCAATATCCTTTTGTTGTTCCATTTTACTGTGCGTGAAGGAATATGGGGATTTCCTACTGTAGCTCATTCTGCCGCAGTTCTGAAAGTTTGTTAATCTTTTTTTCATATTTTCTACATATTTAGGTAACATAAATTTAAAAAATCTAGTTTGTCCCAATTCTTCCATCTTTTTTAGTCTGTGTTAATAACATTTGAAGATCCCCATTGAAATAATTTGAAGGTATTATCTCTGAACCAAGATAAATTATAGCACTTTTATTAAAAATTCTTTAAAGTATTTTAAGTTCTAAAAGCTTGATTAATGATTTAATTGGATCCATAGAATTTAGATTTTCACATTTTTACTTTTGCTGCCTTTAAAAAAATTGTCATTTATTTGATCATTATAAATGAATACTGGAAAATGAACTAAAGCCTTATTTTTTGAGATTTATAGATGGTATTATGGTAGCAGTTTTGTAATGGCAACAGAAGCAATGCTTCCTAGAGACTGCCCTAAATATTATAGAACACTGTTAATATTAGGACTCCCTGAGATCTGAAATTTTTTATTTTATTTGTCTGTCTATTCAGACCACACTGAAGGATATTTAAAACTGAAATTTAAAATCTTCCCTCTTTTATAGGAGGCACTCATATTTTCCTGAGATATTGCCATGTATTGTTTATAAGCTTTACCCATAATTTTCCTGACTTTAAGTCCTTTAAGGCTGCCCTAAAATTCTGCTATGGTTTCAGTGAAAAAAAAAATCTCTAAAATTGAGTAATAGGTTCTTTGTGCACATTGGTGCCTTGCATCAAGTGTTATTTTGACACTCATGACTCCTGTCATCTTAATGATTCTGGGCTTTTAAACAAAACTCTTCTGTCCTGTCTTGCTCTGGGGAGTTGAAAGACAGGGTCATTGAAAATATATTGGATTTTTGTACATCTTTGGGGAAAATGCTCCCTAAAATTGTGGTCGTCAGTTATATTTCTTAGCACTGTTTGATATTTCTACCTAAAGTATCATAGAAGATGACAAGAGTTTAATTAAAAAAAAATACAACTCCTTTTTGAAGCCAGTGTATTTCAATAAACCATAAAGATTTAGCCAAAACTTATAAAAAAAAAGTGATATTAGTCAAGGCACTTTACTAAATTTTAGAGCTTTTGATTGAATGCAACCATCATCATAGGTAGAAAATTTAGGAAATCAACCTATTGATATATTGTGACTTAGATAATAAACCATCTAATTGTACATTGAAAGTTCAGTAAAATAATAGTAATGTAAAAAGAGGAGCAAAAGAGTAAATTATTGTATTAGTATTTTGCAAAATAGAAATAAAAACAATAGAATACTAACAGTTGGGGGAAAAGGAACTCAATTGTTGTAGAAAATATAAAATCATACATGTTTTGTGTAGTGTAATTTGGCAATGTCAATGAAAATATTAATGAGCATAAATTCAGCATAAGATCTTACTATTGGGAATTAACCCTGTAGATATATTTGTATCTACGTATAAAGAGGTGTATATAATCAATGTCCATCAGTAGGAAAATCTAAAATTTCTGCCAAGGCACATGCATAAAAGGAAATGCTATGCAGTAGGAGAAAAATAAGGTAAAACTTTGTGTTAGTATTCAATGTTGCATGACAAATTGCCACAAACTTTGTGGTTTCAAGCAATATGTATCTACTATCTCATCTTTAAAATTATTTTCTTAGATAATTTATCATTCACCCACTTTGGTGTTGCTATTTTTCATTCAATTTAAAATATCTCTGTTAGGTGGGGTATAAGTCAGGGTTCTCCAGAGAAACAGAACCAGTGTGGTATAAATATTATGAGATTTATTAAAAGGATTGGCACACGCAACTGTGAGGATTAGAAATATTCAAATTCTATAGGATAAGGTGCATGTCGGGACCTCCAGTGAAGGTTTCAGTGAATTCCCCCAGGGACATTGTCTGGCTGAATTAAAGACAGAAATTCTCCTTTCTCTTCCAGATTCCATTGACTTCTTTCTATTGTCTAACCGGTCTCCAGGGTTTCTTTTCCTTTGTTCAATTTCCTTTGCTTCTAAGGACATAAGCCATATTGAATCATGGCCCATCCTCCTTCAGTTTGCACACACCTTAGCCAATAACATCTTCACAGGTCCTGTTTCCAGATGGGTTCACACCCACAGGGCCAGAGGCGAGAACCTGCCTTTTGTGACGGACATGATTCAGTATTCAACCCTTGGTCTGGTGAGTGATGTTTATTGATGTCTGGACTTTTAAGTATCCTGTTCTGAGACTCTGGATCTCATATTTAAATGTTTTGTTTTGATTAGCTTTTTCTGATACTGCCTCATTACTGCCAGGTAGAAACAGAAGTCCAGGTTTGGACTTCCGGAGAAGATGGCGGCTTAGTAAGACGCGCGGGTCTTAGTTCCTCCTCCAGAAAAGCAACTAAAGAAACAGAAACAATACGAAACAGCTCCCGGAGTCACGACAGAGACCAAAAAGACAGCGTACCCCATTCTGGAACAGCTGAACGGGCAGGGAGAATCTGCTGCGGTGAGATACCCGAGGGGCGCACGTTTTCCCTGCCGGGGCGGCTGGCGACTGGGGTCCCCTCCACGCAGTGGCTCCCCGGTCTGACTGGGAACGTTGGATAGCGGGGCCCTCCCGTCACGCTTGGCGTTTCGGGCCAGCTGGGCAATTAGGACCGGCACTCTCCCAAGCCACGGCTGCCAGCGACCCCCGCCTCCATGCGCGGTTTCCCGGGCCGACTGCCGTGCAGACAGACGAGCGCCACGAGCGCCACCTACTGGGCAGGAAAAGAAAAACAGAGCCCAGAGATTTCACAGAAAAAGCTTTCAACCAGCTGGGTCCCACACCCAGGGAAATCTGATCAAATGCCCAGACACCAGCAGAAAATAATGGATGACGCTCGGAAAATTGAAGATATGGCCCAGTCAAAGGAACAAACCAATAGTTCAAATGAGATACAGGAGCTGAGAAAACTAATGCTGAATATACGAACAGAAATGGAAAAACTCTTCAAAAACCAAATCAATAAATTGAGGGAGGACATGAAGAAGACATGGGCTGAACAAAAAGAAGAAATAGAAAATCTGAAAAAACAAATCACAGAACTTATGGGAGTGAAGGACAAAGAAGAAAAAATGGAAAAAACAATGGATACCTACAATGGTAGATCTAAAGAGACAGAAGATAGAATTAGTGAACTGGAGGATGGAACATCTGAATTCCAAAAAGAAACAGAAACTATAGGGAAAAGAATGGAAAAACTTGAGCAGGGGATCAGGGAACTGAATGACAATATGAAGCGCACAAATATACGTGTTGTGGGTGTCCCAGAAGGAGAAGAGAAGGGAAAAGGAGGAGAAAAACTAATGGAAGAAATTATCACTGAAAATTTCCCAACTCTTATGAAAGACCTAAATTTGCAGATCCAAGAAGTGCAGCGCACCCCAAAGAGAATAGACCCAAATAGGTGTTCTCCAAGACACTTACTAGTTAGAATGTCAGAGGTCAAAGAGAAAGAGAGGATCTTGAAAGCAGCAAGAGAAAAACAATCTGTCACATACAAGGGAAACCCAATAAGACTATGTGTAGATTTCTCAGCAGAAACCATGGAAGCTAGAAGACAGTGGGATGATATATTTAAATTACTAAAAGAGAAAAACTGCCAACCAAGACTTCTATATCCAGCAAAATTGTCCTTCAAAAACGAAGGAGAAATTAAAACATTTATAGACAAAAAGTCACTGAGAGAATTTGTGACCAAGAGACCAGCTCTGCAAGAAATACTAAAGGGAGCACTAGAGTCAGATACAAAAAGACAGAAGAGAGAGGTATGGAGTAAAGTGTAGAAAGAAGGAAAATCAGATATGATATATATAATACAAAAGCCAAAATGGTAGAGGAAAATATTATCCAAACAGTAATAATACTAAAAGTTAATGGACTGAATTTCCCAATCAAAAGACATAGAATGGCAGAATGGATTACGACCCAGCAATACCACTGCTAGGTATCTACTCAAGGGACTTAAGGGCAAAGACACAGACGGACATTTGCACACCAGTGTTTATAGCAGCATTATCTACAATTGCAAAGAGATGGAAACAGCCAAAATGTTCATCAACAGACGAGTGGCTAAACAAAGTGTGGCGTATACCTACGATGGAATATTATGCAGCTTTAAGACAGACTAAACTTATGAAGCATATAATAACATGGATGGACCTAGAGAACATTATGCTGAGTGAGTCTAGCCCAAAACTAAAGGACAAATACTGTAAGGTCCCACTGATGTGAACCGACATTCGAGAATCAGCTTGGAATATATCATTGGTAACAGAGACCAGCAGGAGTTAGAAACAGGGTAAGATAATGGGTAATTGGAGCTGAAGGGATACAGACTGTGCAACAGGACTAGATACAAAAACTCAAAAATGGACAGCACAATAATACCTAAGTGTAATGTAACTAGGTTGGAACACTGAATGAAGCTGCACCTGAAATATGGTTTTTTGTTTGTGTGTTTGTATCTTTTGTTTTTGTTTTTTTCTTTTTCCTTTTTATATATATATATATTATTAGTATTATTATTTTAATTCTCTTCTCTATATTAACATTCTATATCTTTTTCTGCTGTTTTGCTAGTTCTTTTCCTAAATCGATGCACATGTACTAAGAAATGATGATCATACATCTATGTGATGATACTAAGAATTACTGAGTGCATTTGTAGAATGAATGATTTCTAAATGTTGTGTTAATTTCTTTTCTTTTTTTTGATTAATAAAAAAATTAAAAAAAAAAAAAAAAAAAAAAAAAGAAGTCCAGGTTTGTCTCTCAGATTCCATTGACACCCCAAAGTGGAGCTCTTCGTTACAGCTGGGCAGGGGTAAGAATTCCTTACCACCACCATGTTGTCTCATAGATACTTCAATGGAGGTGGCCTCATTAGCACTGGACAACAGTTCATCAGAACCTCCTTCCTCTGATAACAACCCAAAGGGAGCAGATGGGGTGTCTCTTCTCTGCATTTACTCTCTCATCTTTAAAACTATTTTCTCAGATAATTTATCATTCACCCACCTTGGTGTTGCTATTTTTCATTCAGTTTAAAATATCCCTGTTAGTTGGGGTATAAGTCAGGTTCTCCAGAGAAACAGAACCAGTATGGTATAAATATTATGAGATTTATTGTAAGGATTGGCGCAGCCTTGTGGGGTTATGCTGGGGCACCACATTACGGCCTCATGATGGTGGAAGTCTAGACTCTCCACGCAGTTTTTGCTGCCATGGGTGGGAGTGGGGGTAGGTACGGTGAGCCTTTCTTTCCTGGCCCTGTGGCTAGATAGAGAAGGCTATTGCTGGGCCTTTTTAAAAAATCTTTGCGTCTGGAATTTTGTTATTACATGGTTGTTCTGCTCCATATCTACAATAAAAGAAGCTAAAAGAAACCCAGGGAGGGCACCACCATGCTGCTACTTGGTCCCAGAGTCTCTAAAAGACTGCCTTCTTCTATCTACCTTTTGGTCATATATTTCTTTTATGTCTAATGTCCAGGGATTTTAGCCATCCTTTTTAAGATAAATAGGAAAAAACATGTTTTCCCAGAAGGGAAGCTGGAACTATTTATTTTGAACAGAAATTTATATCCTATCTTATCAAGATTTTGAGATAGATTATAAAATAATGATAGAAAGAAATGTTTGATGACATAGATTTAAAAGTGGATTCCTTTTAATGAAATTTTTCAGGAAGACAGACAACTCACCTTTCACCACTTCCATTGACTTCTTTCCCTATGGTTCCATCCTTAGAGGTTATTCCTGCTTCTAATATAGCACACAGCTTGAGGAATTTAGCATTTGTTATTATATAGATAATTAAATACATATGCTAGAGAAATATATACATTTTCAATTTCTTCTAATTAAAATCTAGTCACCAAAAACAGAGCTGCCCCAAATGTGTGTACTAGCACACTGATACGCTTAGATAAAAAGGTACAAATTATTGAACATAATTTTCAGGATCTGGTGATTCTTTGGTGGTGAATTTGATCATCTCAGGCCACGGGAAGCCCCCTTAGTTTTCCCTAGCATGTTATAGAGATGTTATTTTCTGTGAGTGCAATTATGTGTAAGTGGTTGGAAAACTGTGGAGTGGAATGAATGGGGTGTGGAAGTGTTCCTTTGTAGAAGATGCTACTGAATATTTTTTTCTCTTACCAAAAAATATGAGAGGTTCCCAGTTCTCCACACTTGTGTCATCACTCTTGTATCATAAGTTTTTTAATCAGAGCTATTTTATTGATTGTGTGTCAGTATCCATTGTGGTTTCAATTTTAACTACCCAAAGAACTTGTGAGTTTGAACCTTTGTCCTATGTATGTTGGTCACCTTTTTCTTTTCCCTTTCAAAGTGGAAAAAATTTCTTTGTAGTTACTATTTGCTTTTATTTTTCTATTGGTATGTCTCTCGTTCCTATTGATTCATAGAAAATTAAATGGCTACAGATATCTTACTGCTATTTTTCTTATTTCTTGACATTGATATTCAGATAATTCACTTTCAGCATTTCTTCTTTTCAAGTACATGCATTGAAGGCTATACAGTTTTCTTTTGGTAGAATGTTAGCTGCTTCTCATAAGTTTTTGCATGTCATGTTTCCATTACCATTCAATTTCAAAACATTTCTGATTTCAATTGCAATGGGTTACCTAATTTCCAAACATTTGATTATTTTATAGCTGACTTTGTTTTTTTAAATTTCTAAGAAAACTTCTATTGGGATTAGAGAATGTAGAATGCATGACTTAAAAATTAATCTTTTGAAATTTGTTGAGGCTTTCTTTATGGCTCAGGATATGTTTTTTCCTTTGATCTACTTGATTTGCATTCTAGATAGGTAGTTATATCATTTCTTTATTCATTTCTCCAACTTTTCCTCAAGGGATTAAAGATGCGATTGTAAGCATAAAACAAATATTACTTTAGTTTTCTCCAGACTGTGAAACATGAAGAGAAGCAGAATAACACACATATTTTATATATATTTTAAATATACTTAAAAACATACACATAATTACTAAATTTTGCTTTGATTTCTCTAATAGTTTTTCATCTATTGCTTCTGTAGTTTTGCTTCTTTTTTTCCTTGATATTTGAAAATCCTAACACTTTTTCCATGTGGCTATCATGTTACTGTAGCACGTTGAATTGTATTTGTTTGTTTTTGGAAGTGTACTGGTCAAGAATTGAACTTGGTTCTCCCACATGGCAGGTGAGACTTCTATGGCTGAACTATCCTCCACCCACTTCTTTCCTTTTCTTGAGGACAAGAATGTACATTAGTTTCTAATTTTTTTGTTTGCTTGTTTCTGCCATAAGGGATCTTTTTTTTTCCCTTCTCCACCATTCAGAGCTTTAGGCAGAGCAAGTACTATTTATTATCCCAATCTATAAATGAATAAAGGGAGATTAAAAGTCTTCTCTAAGGAGTGTAAATCTGGTTCTATTTGTGACAGAAAGTTTTTGTCAAGATTAAGTGGTAGAATGCTGTGTGAAATTCCAAACTCTGTAAATACAAATGTGTGGTTCCCTCACAAATACTCCTCAAGGGAAAACGCAACTCAAATACAACTTAAAACTATAACTCTTGTCACCAATCATTTCTCATCCCTTTTGGAGTTAGTTCTAATATGTAGAAGCATTACTTCTTACTAAAAACACTTTTTCCAAACCTGCAATTGTTTTTTGAGAATTTTCAAGCCTAATTAAAAATCAGCTGTTTGTGTTGTTTGTTTTCCCAAAGATTTGGAAGAGTTCATGTTAGGCTTTCAGCTTGGTTTTTGCAATGAAATTCCTTCCACCCTTTGTCTAGGAAGAAACCAAATCTCCACATCACCTCCTGAGAAAGTATAATACAGAATGGCCTGGAATTTAGATTTAAGGGGCTTTTTTGGGTGGAGACTCCATGGTGATTGTATGGTTTAATCTTGACCTAAACTTCCTCTTTATTTTAAAAATAAAGTTAAGGCATTGTTCATGGGATATAATTGTAAGTGATCTTTCCAGAAAAAGGACAGCTCTGTTTAGAAAGAACATAGTAAGTACTACTGAAACCTGTGTGATGGAAGGTTGGTCAGACTCTGCATGTCTACAACTGGAAATTCCACAAAACCATAACTTTCTTTCATTGCAGCCAAGAAGCACACAATAAGGGAAAGATCTCTTCTGGCTCTAAAATATTTGGACTAAGATACTTCTTAAAATTTAGGTTTTCTTTGAAATGGCTTCAGCTAAACTCTGTATTTAAGGACTGCTGTTGAAGTTATTGCCGTTGTAAACACAGGGCTTGTTTTTGTTTTTCTCCCAAAATGATGTATTCATTTGAGCAGAACTGGAATATTTAGAATGAACCAATAGTAATTTTATGGTATTCATCTCATCTAAATGGGCAAATGCTGATAAACTCTCTTTAAATGCTATGCCTTAAGTCAGTCATCTAACATAGTGGGTATGGAATTTAAAGAACCTTTGTTTACAAGAGGAAAATAATGGCCCCAGTGCCCTATAATTGATTTTCAGTGTCCAATACTAAAACGAGCAGCACAGTATTCCAGTACTACAGCCAGTTTCAAGAATCAATCTAGGTAAATGTATTTTCTTTGCAGACTTTAATCAATACAAACAAATTTTCAGAGTTCCCACATGGTGGGGAGAAAAGTGCCAATAATTGTATGAGTTTGAGAAGGCTTTTTGTTGTTCTGAAATATCAAAAAAATAGTATTCTGAGCTCTTGAATTTTTTAAGTAAAATTGAAAATATATTTCTTTACCAAATAATATTATATGTTCAATATATGGATCATAAAAAGTATGTAATTTATCCAAAGCACATTTCATCATTGTAATTCAAAGCTATTGTAATTTTACAAAATACAACATTTTAAATTGAACACCTACAAAACACATGCATGTATTTAGGTTTAACAAAATACAAAGTCATGACAACTATATTAAGAAAAATATTCCTTCCATTGATCTTTGTCATTGTCTATCGACCAAAAAGCATAGGCAGAGTTTTCTTAATATCAGTACCAGAGTATTTGTGTGTGCCTCTATCCATCCATAAATATTAATTGTTGGCCTAATCTGGGCCAGGCATTGTGCTAAGAGCTGATGATGCAGAGATGAATGAGACATGGCATCCGCTATAACCTATGTGGAAGTATATAGATAAAAAATTCAAATATAAGCTGCGTATTTGAGAATTTAGGATGAAGTGCTACAAATCACAGAATAATAGAATGATTTCAGAGGTAAAAATTACAAGTGGTTTCACTGAAGATACATAATTTAAGTAGGAAATTGAAGAGAGAGAGTAGAAAGACGTAACAAAGAATTCCTGTAAACATCAAACATTTGCTACTTTCTACTTTGGAACAAGAAAACAAGGACATTTTCAATGGGTGTCAGAATCAACACTGTGACTTTCTTCCAAAGGGCATCTACCCCGCATTCAAGATTCCCCAATGACTGATGATCCTTGCCCAAGCTTTACTGCAGGAAGGAGTCACTGTAAGTGATATGAACGTACATACTTCAGGAACATGGGAGCTATAGAATGGTTTGGAGCCACTGTGTAGGACAAAATTACCACTGATATCCAGATGAAATGCTTAAACTGCTTAAAGACTGAACTCAGTGAGAGTTTTGTATGCAATGACTAACAGGGAGCAGGTATACCTGCCACAGAAATGAAAACATACACGCATTTTTCTCTAATAGTGTGTGGGTGGAACTTTTTGTTATGGATACACAGTACAGTGCTGTGTTTGACTTAGCATATGTATCTCTGATGCAGTTAATGTTGGCTGGGACCATGTATATCAGAATCACCTGGACTGTTAATTAAAAACTGACTGCTTGGGTTACGTACAAAAGTCACTGAATCAGGACCTCTGGGCATGAAAATAGTGATTGAATTTTAACTAGCTTGTCAGGTGAGTCTCATGTGTGCTGAAGACCTTGTAAGGTAAATTCTGAATATGATGAGTTCAATCTGCTTCACCAAGGAAATCTTGGTCCTTCGTTTGAAGGAGGCTACTGTAAAGTTAAAATTTGTTCCAATCTCAGTTGTGCCACCAACTTCTCTAAGCCTCATTTTCCATATCCTTTAAATTGGTATTTTGAACTAGATGATATTTAGTTCACTCGAGTATTCATGCTTTCATCCAGCCAGGAAGTATTTATCTAGTACCTACTGTGTGCTAAGAGCTGCTGTATAGGAACCATAGATAGTGCATTTTCAGGAACAGTCTTGGTTTCAAAAATTGTACTCCATTGTCAGATGGAGTGTATTATAATGTGGGTGCTGGATGTTGAGCCCACGTTTTCTGAGTGGCTATTCTTCTCAGAAAGCTATTTTTTTTGTCCCTGAGTAAGCTTTTACAATTAAATTTTCTCTATGCTGAAAGCTCTGTCCAGGCAGATTTATAATAATTGCCCTTTGGTGCTTTGGGGGAACTCTCACTCTCTAAGAGCCTTAATTGACAAGAGGGTTTATTACTCAATTTTTAAGGGTTCAGCAGACAGTTCCTTGAATTAATTTTTAGTACAGTGCAGAGGGTTAAAAAGCAAAATTCCCTCCTGGGATTTAGAATGACAAACTCTTGGACTGATTGAAAATCTTTAGGGGATCAAGGAGAAGCTACCTTGAAATAGAATCCCATGGAATTCTGAAGGTATGGTGAGACATTTCTCTTTAGGATTTTTAAGGGAATCTGTGGGTATCTTCCTGATTCAGTAGATGAATGTTCAGTTTCTTCCTTCCATGATCCACTGCTCACAGTGACATATTGGATGACGACAGATGTCATGAGGGGGTCATGTGCCATGAAATAAAAGTAAGAGTAATTCTAGCCTTGTAGAAAGCAAAATAAAGCAGATTATAGAAATCTTCATCCACTAAATGAACTTGCGGTATTATTTATCCTGCAGTTCTGATTTCTGTTTTATTTAGTCACAGAAAAACTCAAGAAGCATTCATTCTTGTTAAACTTTGTAAGATATTTTATGAGAGGATCTAAGAAAAATGTACTGTTAATAGAAAATTTAAACATATTTTACTTAAATAGGAAAGTTTATTTCAAAGTTAGGGTCCACAAAGACATTATTATTATGTTTTTTACCATACTTTCCCTCAGAATTGGAGCTTCAGTTTTCAACAGAGGGTCTTGTTTAATCACAGAATATGAGATACTTTGATAGTTCTTTGTTCAATGTTGTGTCTAGGTTCCCTGCTATTTCTTTTTATCCTACTACTTAAAGCTTTTGCTCATAATTCTTCCCTCTTCTCTACTTTCTTGTTGATAACACTCACCATCTTCATATTATTTTTCTTCCACACTTTTTGCTTTAACATATGCACTGGTTTTATGATTTCAACTCTTTCCTCTATGCTGATACTGTGTCCTGAAGCTCCACATTCTATTCCTTTATAGAATGTCTTCCTGTTGCTTCTTATAACATTTGGGTTCCCTATCATCCTGAAAACATCATCTCAAATCTCCTTTCTGTGGTTAAACCTTCTCTAACTCTCAAGCCCCAGAGTTCCATTGTATGTATTTCACAATCCAGGGCAAATTTCTGTTTCCTTTCCCATAGATTGTGAAGACAGCACCCATTTGTTACTTATTTTGCCATGAGTAATAGACAACAATATATGATTTTCCTACAAGGATTGAATAAAGAATTCCAGTTTAGACAAAATGGTGGTATCTGCAAAGACAAAACTCTGATTCCACAAGTAGCCCATGAAAATGTTGGAGAAAACCAGTGATATTCAAAGTGCACACAGATAAAGAAGAAATTTTAATTTCATGAATTGGTAGATACTGAGGTGGCTTATCAAGGGATTATATTATTAGAAATCCTTACTGCTAGGACCTAAAATTTTCAAACTATATTAAAGGAAAAGGAATATAATCTTGAGTTTCAGGAAGGTGAAGAACTACAATTGAGAATCCTTCCTAAACATGAGGGCTTTAGCAGGACTCCTTAACTAAATGACCAAGCCTGAAACAGGAATTGTCACAGTGATCAAATTTACATTAGTACCTGCTGTTTTACTTCTTTATCTTAGGAATTTCCAAATATGTCTCATATTGCCGAAATCTATAGGATGCTCTTCAGAAACAAACACAAAGCCATTTGTGAGGTATAATTGTACAATCCTGGTTTCAGTACTACCACAGATTAACCAGCTACTTCTAAAATAATTTCATTAATAAAATGAAAAGGAGATTATCTACCATGAGGAAATGTCAGTAGGAAAAACACATAGAAAGGAAGACATCTGAAGAAGATGGCAGAGAAGAAAATTCCAGGATTGGCTCTTCCTCCAAAAAGGGCTAGTAGACAGGCAGAAACTGTCTGAAAAACAAAACAAAACTGTTTTGTGGCTCTGGAGGCCAAGAGGGCAGCGTACAACATCTAGCAAGAGCAAGATGAGGAGGCTGAGAAACTGGGGTAAAGAACTGTGAGCAGCTCGCTCCACAGCAGCTGCTAATGCCCATCCTCCACTCCGGAAGCAAGTTGCCCTGGGGCCCAGTTCCTGGCTGGCCGCTGTGGACAGATAGGGACATGGAAGTCTTCTTCCCCAAGAATGTGGCTGTGGGACATGCTGAGCACTAATCACAGCTTTTGATTGGTGAATTAAGATCACTGGATCCTAGCTCCGAGCTGGATAGGCACTGCTGTGGCCATTGTTTCAACCCTTCCTTTGATGGGGCAGAGCCAGGGGAAGTATAGAGACACAGTACCTCCTTATGACTGGGGGAAACATTTTTCTAAAGGGAATCGTCTTCTGGACAGGCCAGGAAAGCACACCATCAGGGAGCCATCAAGAAGGCTTTTTGTCATCTTTCCTGACCCCTCTCCCTGGGACCCTTTCGAGCTATCTGTGCCCTTTCATGGGCCTCTGACCCTGTTGTGGTTTGGAAGTACTGTCTTGGGAAAATCCTGTCTGGGGTGACCCTCCTCCAAGAATTTGCCCTCCAAGCAACAGCAGGAAAAGCACAATGAAAGAAGTGTGGGGGAAAATAAAAACCTATAAAGGCATAACAAATCAAATGAGAAGATCAAGATTCCCAGAGAGGGAATTGAGGAAAGGAAGCTTTCTCCTGGGGGTGAAACAATGGCACAAATAGTGCAATCTCAAACATTGTACTGCATTTCTGCGGAAAGCATTGGATGAAGAAGGGTTGAAAAAAATCTGATCAGTTAACCACGGGAAATTCTGAAGGTCTAGAATAACTTGAACCAAGTGTCAAAGAAGAGCCTTAACACAAAGCCAATCAACAATAGAACCCTAGGTGGAAAGAGACCTTCAGAGTGTACTCATGAATATAATCAGATGCCTGGATATCAGCAAAAAATTTACAAGCCAAACTAAGAAACAGGAAGATGTGGCCAGTCAAAGGTACAAATAAAAACTTCAGAAAATATGCAGAATTTGGAAAAACTAATCAAATATATTCAAGCAAAGCTAAGTGAATTTGAGGAGATGAAGTAAAATATGCCTTAAAATACAGGGTATTAAGAAGACACTGTGTGAACATAAAGAATTTGAAAGTATGAAATGAAACATTACTACAATTATGGGAATGAAGGGCATTATAGAAGAGATTAAAATCACTCTAAAGGTATCAAAACAACAGAGTTTAATGGGCAGAAGAATTGGAAAACTAGAAGATAGCGCAATTGAAATCTTATAGATAGAAGAACAGATAGAGAAAAGGGTGAAAAACTTGAGCAGGGACTCAGGGATTTTGAATGACAACATGAAGTATCAAGCATATGTGTCATGGGTTTTCCAGAAGGAGAAGAGAAAGGAAAAGTGGTAGAAAGAATATTTAAGGAAATAATGGCTGAAAACTTGAGAAACTCTTATGAAAGACATAAATATACATGCCCAAGGAGCACAATGTACTCCAAACAGAATAAATCCTAATATATTTACTCTTAAACACATGCTAACCAGAATGTCAAATACCAAAGATAAAGAGAATCCTGAAAGCAGCAAGAGAAAAGTCATTCATCACATACAAAGGAATCACAATAAGTCTCAGTACTGATGTCTCATCAGAAACCATGGAGGTGAGAAGGCAGTGGTATGATATATTTTAGGCACTGAAAAAGAAAAACCGTAAGTCCAAAATTCTTTATCTGGAAAAACTATCCTTGAAAAATGAGTGAGACTTTAAAGTAATCATAGAAACAGAGAGAACTGCCAACAAGAGACACATGCTACAAGAAATATTGCAGACAGAAAAGAAAAGACAGGAGTTAGGGGCTTAGAGTAGAGTGTAGAAAGGAAGATTATCAGTAAGGGTAACTAAGAGAGTAAACAGTGGGACAGAAAAACCAAAGGATGAGGTGCACAGGTGGTTCAGTGGTAGAATGTTTGCCTTCCATGCAGGAGACCTGGGTTTGATTCCTGGACTATGCACCTAAAAAATAAATGAATCAACAAAGGGTGATTGAAGTAGGGACTGCCTTTACAGTATTAACATTCAGTGTTAATGAATTAAACTCCCCAATCAAAAAGACACAGACTGGATGAATGGATAGAAATGTCTGATCCATCTGGATGCTGTCTACAAGAGAATCCCTTAGACCCAAAGATACAAGTAAGTTTTAAGTGAAAGATTGGAAAAAAAGCATTTACACAAATAGTAACCAAAAGAGATAGGGTAGCTATCCCAATATCAGACAAAACAGACTATGAATAGAAAACTCTTAAAATATAGATACTGTCTTCCTTACCCCAATGTTCTGAATTACTTTAACCCCAATCCGTTTGTCTTCATTCTTATCTCTAAATATCAGGTTATATATATATATAACAGCCTCTCAAAATCCAGAAATAATAATCACCACTCCGGATTTAATGTGTCTGTTCTAAAAGCTTGCAATCTAGGCCCCTGTTTTCTTATAAGCATTTTCTAAAGGTGACCACACCATTGTTGTTCTTTTGTTTCTCGCTTATTTTGTCTCACCAAATGTCCCACATGTTCATTCACATCATGTCATGCCTCACACATGCAAACATGCCTGGAAACAAAAATGCCTGGAAACATCCTAGAGTACATTAGTCAAATAATCAAAAAGTATTGGCAAAGATCCCTGAGGGAGGGGGGGAAAGACTATGGAACTGTTATACCTTACCATCAGGGAATCCCCTGATACTGTGTCAAATTTTAGGGATACCCAAATCAATAGGCCATGCTCTTTATCATGAAGCTTACTCTTGTGAAGCTTATGTAGGTAGTGGAGAAGCTTAGACTACCTATAGGCATGCCTAAGAGTTACTTCTGGAGGACCTCTGTTGTTACTCAGATGTGGCCTCAGTCTCTCTAAGACCAACTCTGCAAGTGAAATCATTGCCTTCCCCCCTGTGTGGGACATGCCATACAGGGGTGAAAGTCTCCCTGGTGATGGGGGAGAGGACTCCCAGGGATGAATCCAGACCTGGCACCATGGAGCAACAATTACATCCTGACAAAATGGGGGAAAAGAAGTGTAACTGATAAAGTAACAGTGGCAGAGAGAATTCAAATAGAGTTAAGAGACTACTCGGGAAGTTGTTCTTATGCAAGCTTCAGGTAGACCTTGCTACGTATCATAACCTGCCAACCCCCAAACAGGACCATTCCAGCCAATCCTAAAGAACACCTAGGACAATATATAAGATTCCACAAGGGTTCAATGCACTAGAGTAACATGTCAGAAACCTACAACCTCCAGATGGGTCCCTGGTCCAGATAAGACCTGAAACCTAGCCCAGTCTCCCCAGAACATCAGATAGTTCCATCTCCCTACCCCATATTAGTGATAGACCCTTCCAATATCAAACATTTAGAATTGCCATAACCGAACAACCCCAATGAGAGGTATGGAAAGATCAAAGGTGATGGTGGAAGTATACATAGAAGATAGGACTTAACAAATGAATATGAATTCTGAATCATTAAATTGATATCTCTTTTAGTCTCCAGTATTTCAGAGCAGCTAGAATTAAAAACCTAAAATTGTGAAATTGTAACCCATGTCAAAGTCTGAAATATGTTCTACAACTAATTGTGGTGCTGTGATTGGAAATTTATACGTTTTTTTGTATGTATATTATTGTTCACAAGAAAAAAGAAGGAAAGAAAAGTCGATTGTGATGATAGAAAAGTATTTAAGCCCTCTAGCCTCCTATATTCTGGAGCAGCTAGAAAGAAAAATATGAGAGGATCATACGGTTGCCCATGACAAACTCTGGGATCTGTCCTGTAACCACTTTCTGAGGAGTGCTTTGAAAACTATTGCTTTTTTATTTGTTTGCTTTGTATATATGTTATACTATATAATAAAAAAAAGTTTAAAAGAAAAACAATCAGAGTGATGGGCCCCACACCCCAGAGTTCCTGCATCAGTTGTTTTGAAATAGAACCTTAGAATTTGCAGTTCTACCAGCTTCCAATTGATGCCACTGCTGGTCCAAGGACCACACTTTGAGAACCACTGCTTTAGATAAGAGAGTTGAACAGGTTAGATCATGGTTTCTCAAACTGCAGCACTGCTGACATTTTGGACTGGTAATCCTTGTTGTGAGAGGCTGTCTTGTACATTATAGGATGTTTAGCAGCATCCCCAGTCTCCATCCACTAGATGTCATTAGCACCCTCTCTCCAGTGTGACAACAAAAAATTTATCCAGATATTGCCAAACTGCAACCCAATATCTCTTATCAATATAGATATAACATTCCTCAAGAAAATATAAGCAAACCAATTTCAGTAACACATAAAAAGTGTTATATACTATAACCAAGTGATGCAAGGTTGGCTTAATAACTGAAAATCAACTAATGTAATAAACCATTTCAATAGAATAAAGGGAAAAAACTACATGATTGTCTCAATAGGTGCTTAAAAAGCATTTTGCAAAATTCAACATTTCTCCTGAGAAAAAACACTCAGCTATGAATTGAAGAGAACTTTCTCATGCTGGTTAAAAGCCATCCATGAAAAATCCACAGATTACATCATACATCATACATCATACTTAATGGTAAAGGACTGAATGCTTTTCCTATAAGTTCACAAATAAGACAAGGATGGACACTCTTGCTACTTCTATCCAACATTGTACTGGAGGTTCTAGCCAGGGCAATTAGGAAAGAAAAATAAATAAAAGGTCATCCACATTAGAAAGGAAAAAGTAAAACTATCCCTATCCACAAGTGGTATAATCTGTATGCAGAAAATGTTAAGGAATCCACTATAAAATTAATAGAACTAATAAACAAGTTCAGCAGAAAAAAACTGGAAAACTTCTATGACACAAAAAGGACACTATATATTAATAAAAAGGGCAATCCATCAAGAAGAAACAACAATCATAAATATCTATGCACCTAACCATGGTGCCCTGAAATACATGAAGCAAATGCTGGGAAAACTGAAGGAAGAAATAAACACCTCTACAATAATAGCTGGAGACTTCAATACATCACCCATTCAATAAATCATCATTAGATAGAACATCTGGCCCAAGGATCATTAAGAAACAGAGAACTTGAATAATATAATAAATGAACTAGACTTAGACATACACAGAATATTCTACCCCAAAACAGCAGGATGTACATTCCTCTCAAGTGTGCACTGACCATTCTCCAGGATAGACCATGTGTTGAAGCACAAAACAAATTCTCAATATATTTACAAAGATTGAAATTATACTAAACATGTTCTCTGACTATAATGTAACAAAACTGGAAATCAATAACAGAAGACCAAAAAATTCACAAGTATTTGGAAATTAAATAACATACTCAAAGAATCTATGTCAAAGAATAAATTGCAAGAGAAATCAATAAATATCTAGAAACAAATGAAAACGAGAACACAACCTATCAAAACTTATGGTATGCAGCAAAGGAATTGCTGAGAGAGAAATTCTAGCCTTAAAGGATTACATTAGAAAAGAAGAAAGAGCTAAAATCAAAGTCTTAACTGCATACCTCGAGAAACTAGAAAAAGAGGAGTAAAACTAATCCTAAAACAAGCAGAAGGAAATAAAAACAAAGATTAGAGCAGAAATAAAAGAAATTGAGGATTAAAAAACACTAGAAGGGGAGTACTGGGAAGATGGCTGAATAGGATGGGCCGAGTTCACCGCTGCCCCAAGGAACAGTGAGAGAGGGGACGGGAAGGTGACTGAGATGGGTGTAGGTAACCTGGGAAGGCCTTATGCACCACTTAGGGAGACCCTGGTTACAAGGGCTGGGTAGCTGAGAGGCAGGGGGCCAGAGACCTTTCAACTGGTGCAGATGGCCTGGCATGGAGACCTGGAGCCCTCGAGAATACATGGACAGGAAAACAGGGACTAGGAAATAAGCCAAACTGCATTTCTTGAATGCGCTATCCTCACTAGTGTAGCTCCATGGCCCATGACTTACCCCACACCCCACGGACCTGAACCCCATCACCTTCCCCCTCCCCACACTCTAAGCAACCCATCCTCTCACATGTACCTGCCCCACAACCCCATCCCAAGCATGGGCATGCCTGCCCCAGCCCAACCCACCTCTCCTACAAAACTGCTGTCTTGCCCTGTCCCATGCATGTTGTCGACAGCAAATAAGGGCAGCAGGTGCTTACCTCCATAACCAGGCTGCACTGGCCCCTAGCCCATACAGTTGTGTAGACACCCCACCACCACCCCTAGCTCTGTGCATATGTACATTAGTTTATGGCCCTCCCAGATCTGCACATGCAGACAGCCCCCCGTCATGCCCTCCAGCTCTGGGCAAGCACTGACCTCCACAGCCAGGCCACATCTGCCCCCAGCCCATGCAAGCGCAATGCTGACCTGCTACCCTGAACTCTGTGCATGCACACAAAGGGTCACACACCCTAGAACTCTGCATACCAGAGCCCCACTCCCCAGACTGTGCACCTGAAAAGCCACATCCTCCCCACTGGGCACCCATGCTCACAGGCACAAGTGTAGTATCCCCAACCTACACTTATATCTATACTGCAAAGGTTCACCACACTGCTGTGCTCTGCTCTGTGCCCTGCATCCTGCACCACATCCATCCTACAAATACAAGACTTAAGACTACTGAAGGAAATCAACTTCCAGAGTAACCCAATCAAGATATTTACATGCTGCAAAGACAACAGAAGATCACTAAGTATATCATAATGCAGACAGATAAAGCCCAGCCTAATGACCAAATTAAAACACTGGAGGAGACACAGACATTGGAACAACTAATCAAAGATGTTCACATAACTCTACTAAATAAAAATAAGTGGGATGGCTAATGACATAAAGTAGATAAAGAAGATACTAAAAGAGCATAAAGAGGAATTTGAAAGAATAGAAAAATAGCAGATATCACAGAGATTAAAGAGGCTGTAAAACTAAAAGTTTAGTATGTTTTTTATTTGGTCTACAGCCTCTTTAATCTCTGTGATATCTGCTATTTTTCTGTTCTTTCAAATAGAAGAGAATAGTAAAGGATTAGGAAGATTAGTTGAGGATATAGTGGTGGAAAATGTCCCAACCCTTATAAAGGACTTAAATATGCCAATCAAAGAAGCTCAAAAAACTCCAAATAGAAATATCCAAATAGGCCTTCCCCAAGACACATACTAATTAGTCTGTCAAGTATTGAAGAGAAACAGAAAATCCTGAAAGCAGAAAGAGAAAAACAATTTACTACATACAAGGGTAACCACATAAGACTGAGTTGACACTACTCAACTGGCACCATGGAGGTGAGAAGGCAGTGGTATGACATATTTAAGATTCTGAAAGAGAAAAACTTCCAGCCAAGAATTCTGTACCCAGCCAAATTGTCCTTCAAAACTGAGGGAGAGATTAAAATTTTCACAGACAACAAATCCTGAAAGAATTTGTCAACAAAAGACCAGCCCTACAAGAAATACTAAAGGGAGATCTACCAGTTGAAAAAAAAACCAGTGGGTCAAAGAAGAAATTGTTAGAGAAATCAGTAGCTATCTGGAGATTAATGAAAATGAGAACACAACATATCAGAACTTTTGGGATGTGGCAAAGGCTATGCTGATAGAGAAATTTATTGCCCTAAATTCCTATATTAAAAAAACAAGAGGGTGCACAGGTGGTTCAGTGGTAGAATACTCACCTTTTATGCAGGAGACCCGGGTTTGATTTCTGGATCATGCACTTACTCCCCCTCCCCCAGAAAAAAGACAAAAATAGAGAACTTAACTGCTCATCTGGAGGAACTTGAGAAAGAACAACAAACTAACCCCAAAGCAAAATAGAAGAAGAGAAATAACGAAGATTAAAGTAGAGTTAAATAACGGGAGAACAAAAGAACAATAGAAAGAGTCAATAAAACTGAAAGTTGGTTCTTTGAGAAAATCAATAAAATTGATGGGTTACTAGCAAGACTGACAAAGAAAAAAAGAGAGAAGATGTAAATAAACAATATCAGAAATGAGAAAGGGTGTGTTACCACAGACCCTGAAGAAATAAAAGAAAACCTAAGAGGATACTATGAACAACTATATGCTAACAAACTAGACAACTTAGATGAAGTAGACAAATTCCTAGAAACACACAAACAAGCTACACCAATTCAGGAAGAAACAGAGATCTTAACAAGTTAATCACAAGTAAAGAAATTCAATCAGTCATCAAAAATCTTCCTTCAAAGAAAAGCCCAAGGCCAGATGGCTTCACAGGGGTATTTTAATCAAACATTCCAAAAAGAACTAACACCAATCCTGCACAAGCTTTTCCAAATAACTGAGGGAAAAGGAATACTACCTAACTCATTTTATGAAGTTAATGTCATTTTATTACCAAAACTGGGTAAAGAGGCTATAAGAAAGGAAAACTACAGGCCAATCTCCCTAATGAACATAGATGCAAAAATTCTCAACAAAATACTAGCAAATTGAATCCAACAACACATTAAAAAAATTATACACCATGACCAAGTGGGTTTATACCAGGAATGCAAGAATAGTTCAACACAAGAAAATTAATTAATATAATACAGCACATTAACAAATTGAAAGGGAAAAATCACATGATCATCTCGATTGATGCTGAAAAAGTATTTGACAAAATTCAACATACTTCTCTGATAACAATGCTTCAAGAGGTGGGAATCAAAGGTAACATCCTCAGCATGATAAATGGCATATATGAAAAACTGATAGCCAGGATCGTACTTAATGGAGAGAGTCTGAAAGCTTTGCCCCTAAGATCAGGAATGAGACAATGATGCCCTCTATCACCACTATTATTCAGCATTGTGCTAGAAGTTCTAGCTAGAGCAATCAGGCTGGACAAATAAATAAAATGCATTCAAATTGGAAAGTAAGAAGTAAAACTTTCATTATTTGCAGATGACATGATACTACTAAAGTTGGAAAATCCTGAGAAATCTACAACAAAGCTACTTGAACTAGTAAACAAATACAGCAAGATGGCGGGATATAAAATTAATGTGCAAAAATCAGCAATGTTTCTATACACAAGCAATGACTGAACTGAAGAGACAATTAAGGAAGAAATCCCATTTAAAATAGCAACTAAAAGAAAAAAGTACTTAGGAATGAACTTAACTAGGGATGTAAAGGACTTACACACAGAAAACTACATAAAATTGCTAAAGGAAATCAAAGAAGATCTAAACAGGTGGGAAGACATTATTGCTCATGGATAAGAAGGTTAAATATAGTTTAGCTGTCAGTCCTACCCAAACTGACCTACAGATTCAATTCAGTACCAATCAAAATTCCAACAACCTACTTTGAAAACTGGAAAACCTAGTTACCAAATTATTTGGAAGGGAAAGAGACCCCAAACAGCTAAAAGCATCCTAAAAAGGAAAAATGAAGTGGGAGGTTTAACACTCCTTGACGTTAAAACTTATCATAATACCACAGTGGTCAAAACAGCATGGTACTGGTACAGTGATAGAAGTACTGACCAATGGAATCAAATCAAGAGCACAGAAATAGACCACCAAATCTATGGTCAACTGATTTTTGACAAGCCCCCAAATCTACCAAACTGGGACAAAATAGTCTTTTCAATAAATGGGCATAGGAGAAGTGGATATCAATAGGCAAAAGACTGCAAAAGGACCCTTACCTTATACACTATACAAAAATTAATTCAGGGCGGGCCACGGTGGCTTAGCAAGCAGAGTTCTCGCCTGCCATGCCGGAGACCGAGGTTCAATTCCTGGTGCCTGCCCATGCAAAAATAAAAAATTTTTAAAAAAAATAATAACTCAAAGTGGATCAAATACCTAAATATAAGAACTATCACCATAAAGCTTCTAGAAGAAAATGCAGAGAAACATCTTCAAAACTTAGTAACAGGAGGTAGCTTCCTAAACTTTACACCCAAAGCACAAGAAACAACCGAAAAAAATAGATAAATGGGAAGTCTTCAAAATCAAATGCTTTTGCCACTCAAAAGAATTTGTCAAAAAGATGAAGAGGCAGCCAACTCAATGGGAGAAAATATTTGGAAATCACACATCGGACAAAGGCTTGATCTCCTGTGTATGTAAGGAAATCATACAGCTCAACAACAAAAGAAAAAAACAACTCAATTATAAAATGAGTTAAAAAATGAATAAGCATTTTTCTGAAGAGCAAATAGAGATGGCTCAAAAGCACAGGAAGAGAAACTAATTTACATTAGCTATAAGGGAAATGTAGAACAAAATTGCAAGTAGATACCACCTCACACCTATAAGAATGGCTGCTATTAAACAACAGTAAACTACAAATGTTGGAGAGGATGTGGAGAAATGGGGAACTGAGGCACTGCTGTTAGGAATGTATAAATGGTCCAGCCACTATGGAACACAGTTCAATGGTTCCTTAGGAAATGAAATATTGAGTTGCCCTGTGACCCAGCAATAGCACTACTTGGTGAATACCCAGAAAAGCTGAAAGCAGTGACACAAACAGATATTTGCATACCGATGTTCATAGCAGAATTATTCACAATTGCCAAAAGATGGAAACAATCCAAAAGCCCATCAACAGATGAATGGATTAATAAAATGTGGCGTATGCATAAAATGGAATATTATGCAGCAATAAAATGAAATGACGTCCTGAAGCACATGACAAGATAGATGATCCTTGAGGACATAATGCTGAGTGAAATAAGCCAAATACAAAAGGGTAGAAACTGTATGACTCCACATTTACCTCATGGTAAAGGTAAAATCAGAGGCTTATAGAATATAGAGGACTTAGAGATACATAGAAGCTAGAGATGGCTGAATGGTTAGCTAATGAGGTTGAACTCAAATGTAAGGGAATAGATAGAAGTGAAGGTACTTCTCTAGTGGGTCTATAAGTAATATTACCATATTGAAGGTAAACATGATTGAAAGGGGTTGTATAGACCTATGTGTCCCACTGATTAACACTAGAAATATAAATAAGTTCTTGCAGGAACTGCTTCAAAGGTATGATTCATGTACAAAGAGTGCTTAAGTCCAGGGTATGAGGGGAAAAACTTCTATTGTATGCTATGGCTATGTTTAACAGGGAAACATCAGCAGTATCATAGCAACACCTGGGGTAAATAATGGGGGGAGGGACTAAAGTGTTAAGGGGAGGTTTAGATTTCCTGTTTGATGAGTGTCATGGTCAGGTTCATGTGCCAACTTGGCCAAGTGGTGGTGCCCAGTCATCTGGTCAGGCAAACACTGGCCTGTCTGTTGCTCTGAGGACATTTTATGGACTTAAATCATGATTACGTGAGCTGTATCTATAGCTGATTGCATTTGTAATTAGCTACAGGGAGTGTCTTCTGCTATGAATGATGCTCCATCTAATCAGAAGGTTTTTAAGGAGGATTCAGAAGAGACCGTTACTCTTTCTGCTTCAGCTGGTGAGCCTCTCCTGTGAAGTTCATCCAGACCCTTTGTTGAAGTCACCAGCTTCACAGCCTGCCCTACAGATTTGGATTCTTCCATCCCCATGGTTGTCCAGCCAGCCTCTCCTGAGAGTTCGTTGTGGATTTCATCACAGCAGAGTTACCAGCTTGCAGCCTGCCATACAGACCTTGGACTCTACCTTTCCATGGTTACATGAGATGGTTTTATAAATTTTATATCTATGGATATCTCCCCCTGGTTCTGTTTCTCTAGGGAACCATAACTAATACAGTGAGGGTGTGTTTATTGGTTATCTTTCTCTTGGGAACAATGAAATCCAAAATCGAGAGTGTTGATGGGCTGTGGATTTTGGGTGTTATTCATGATACCTAATGAATGCAGGTGGCTGAAGGATGCACTGACTGAGAAGTAGATTGGCAAACAATGGTGTATACATACGATCGAATATTTGGCTCCTACAAAAAGGAATGAAGTCGTGAGGCATGCAATGGTATGAATGAACCTGTGGGCATTTGGTGAGGCAAAATGAACCAGAAATGAAAGAGCAATTATTTATGGTCTTCTTTAGAAAATGCTTATAAGAAAACAGGGGCCTAGATTAGCTCTTATAGCAGACACATTTGCCCAGGGTGGCAATTATTATTTCTGGATTTTGAGGGGCTCTTTACATATGGATAAACTAGTATTTACAGATAAGAACAAAGCCAGTCAGGTCAGGATTAAGGGAACTCAGAACACAGGGGTAAGGAAGACATTGACTATATTTTAGAACCACACATACTCTGTGAGATCAACGGAAGAAAGGTTTATTTTGTCCAGAACCTAAATTCTCTGTAGCACATATCTAACTCAACCTGTCTGGATAGCTCATTTGAACAATTGAAACACAAGGAGCCCAGAATAAGAATGAGGGCCTTTAATCCTGTATAGCTTAATGTAATGCCTGGATACATCCTAAAATATGTGAAGCAGATAATCAAAAAGTATTGGCAAAGTCCCTTGAAAAATAGGAGAAAAAAATATGAAAATTTTAAACTTTACTATCAGGGAATCCTGTGATACTGTGTCAAACATTAGGGACACCCAAATCATTAGACCATGCCCTTGATCTTGAGGCTTACTCTTGTGAAACTTATGTGTGTATTCAAGAAGCTTAGCCTACCTATAGGCATGCCTAAGAGTTACTTCTGGAGGACCTCTTTTGTTGCTCAGATGTGGCCTCACTCTCTCTAAGCCCAACTTTGTAAATGAAATCATTGCACTCCCCCCTACTTGGGACATGACATCCAGGAGTGAAAGTCTCCCTGGACACATGGGAGATGACTCCCAGAGATGAGTGGCTGAAAGAGTTCAAGTAGAATTGAGAGGCTACTCTGGGGGTCACTCTTATGCAAACTTCAGTTAGGAATGGCTATGTATTCGTAACTTGACAAGCTCCAACGAAAACCATTCCAGCCAATCCTAAAGAACATCTAGAGCAATATATAAGATTCTATAAAGCTTCCATGTACTAGGGTAACTTTCCAGAAACCTACAACCACCAGATGGGTCCCTGGACCAGATAAGTCCTGAAATGTAGATGACCCAGCCTCTCCAGAACATCAGCTAGTTCTATCTTCCTAACCCATATTATTGACAGCCCCTTCCAACATGAAAAAGTTAGAATGGCCATAGCACAAATATCTTTAAAGAGTGGGACAGAAAGATCAAAGGTGATGGTGAAGTTATACAGGTAGGGTTTAACAAAAGAATATGATTGTTGAATCATTACATTGATACTTCTTTTAGTCTCTAGGATTATAGAGCAGCTAGAAGTAAAAACCTAAAATTTGCGAAACTGTAAGCCATACCAAACTCTGAAATCTGTTCCACAGCTAATGTTGGCACTGTGCTTTAAAATTTATTGCTTTTGTGTATACATGTTATTTTTTCACAAAAAAGAAAAACAAAAGGTGGATTGTGATGATAAAAAAATACTGATTCTGTCTAGCCTTCTATATTATCAGCAGCTAGATGGAAAATCTGAGATGATGGTATGGTAGCCCATGACAAACTCTAGTATCTGTCCTATAACTAATTGTTGAAGGGTGCTTTGAAAACTATTGTTTTTTTCTTTCTTTGCTTTGTATATATGTTGTATTATACAATTAAAAAAAGTTAAAAAAAACTAAAGGGAATTAATGAAAAGCTGATTCTTTGGGAAGTTCAATAAAATTGAGAAACTCTCAGCTAGACTGACAAAGACTAAAAGAGATAAGATGCATAAATAAATAAAGTCAGTGATGGGGGAATTACTATTGACTCCACAGAAATAAAAAAAATGGATCATAAGAGGTTACTGTGAACAATTGTAAGCCAACAAACTAGACAATTCAGATGAAACGGACAAGTTCTTTGAAACATATGAACAACATACACTGACTCTAGGTGATAGAGAAGATGTCAATAGATGAATTACAAGTTAAGAGATTGAAGCAGTAAAATCCTCCCAACAAAGAATATCTCAGGACCAGATGGCTTCACAGGGGAATTCTGCCCATTACTCCAAGAAGAATTAGCACTGATCCTGCTCAAATAAATTGAAGAGGAGGGAACACTACCTAGTTCCTTCTATGATGTGAATGTCACCTTAATATCAAAGCCAATGATAGATACTAAAAGAAAAGAAAATTACACAGCGATTTCTGTCATGAATATAGATGCAAAAATCCTCAACCAAATATTTGCAAATTACACCCAACAGCACATTAAAACAATTATACACCACGATCAAGTGTATTTTATCCCATCTATGCATGGATAGTTCAACACAAGAAGATCAATTAATGTAGTACGACACATTAACAAGCCAAAGGAAAAAAAAATGCTCGATCATTTTGACTGATGCAGAAAAGGCATTTGACAAACTCCAGCATTCTTTCTTGATAAAAGCACTTCATAAGAAAGGAATGGAATGGAACTTTCTCAACATGATAAAGGACATAATAAAAACCCACAGCTAACATTGTACTCAATGGTAAAAGAATGAAATATTTCCTTCTATGATCTGGAACAAAACAAGGATGGCTGCTGTTGCCACTGCTATTCAACACTGTGCTAGAATGTGTAGTAGAGTACTTAGATAAGAAAAAAGGCATTCAAATTGGAAATGAAGAAGAAAACTTGCACTATTTGCAGATGGTATGATTCTCCATATAGGAAATCCTGAAAAATCTACGACAAAGCTCAAAGAAATGGTAGTTTTTCTATACACCAGTAATGAGCAATCTGAAGAGGAAATTTTTAAACTTCCATTTAAAACAGCAAGTATAATAACCAAAAATGTATGAATAAATTTAACCAAGGATGTAAAAGATTTTTACACAGAAAACCACAAAATGTTGCTAAAAAGAAATCAAAGAAGATCTAAGTAAATGGAAAGATTATACATCTGTATTTATGGATGATATTGAGATATTAAGATTATATTGAGATGTTGTGGCAGTTTGAAACTATTGTGTAACCCAGAAAAGCCATATTATTTAATCCTCATTCAATATTGTTGGGTGATCTTTTTGATTAGCTTATTTCCATAGAAATGTGACCCACCCAATTATAGGTGGGGCCTTTTGAGTAGGTGGCTTTCACGGAGATGTGTTTCCACCCAGTCACACTGGGTCACTTACTGGAGCCCTTAAGAGAGAACCATTTTGGGAAAATCTTTACAGTTGACACAGACAAGACCTTGGGAGATTCAGAAAGAAAATGCCCCCGGGGAAGCCATTTGAAATGAGAAGCAGTGAGAGAAAGCTAGCAGACATCCCCTTGCCGTGTGCCTTCCCAGTTGATGGAGAAACCCCCATCACTGGCCTTTTCTTCATTCAAGATATCTTTCTCAGAGTGCCTTAGAAGTGTAAACTTGTAACTTGATAAATACTCTTTTAAAAAGTCATTCCATTTCTGGTATCTTGCATTCTGGCAGTTTTAGCAAACCAAAACAGTTGTCAATTCTACCCAAATTGATTTACAGGTTCAAAGTAATCCCAATCAAATTCTAACACTCTACTTTCCAGAAATGGAAAAACCAATTATTAAATATATTTGGAATTATAAGTCCCTGAATCCAAAAACATCTTGAAAAGAAAAATGAAGTTGGAGGATTTATACTTCCTGATTTTAAATTATATTGCAAAGCTACATTTGTCAAAACAGATTGATACTAACATAAAGATGGATATATTGCCCACTGAACTCTAATTGAGAGTTCAGAAATAGATCCTACCTCTCTAGTCAATAGATTTTTGATAATGCTTTCAAGTCCATCAACTAGGATAGAATAGTCTTGTCAACAAATGATGCTGGGAGAATTGGGTATCTATATAAAGAATGAAAGAGGACCCCTATATCACATCATATACAATGGGCCAAGGTGGATCAAAGACCTAAGCATAAGAGCCATGATCATAAGATTCTTAGAGGAAAGTGTGAGTAAGCATCTTCAAGATCACGTGGTGGGTAATGGTTTCTTAGATTTTATACCCAAAGCATAAGCAGAAACAATAATAACAGAAAAATAGAACTTCCTCAAAATTAAAAACTTTTGTGCTTCAAAGACTTTAACAAGAAAGTAAAAGGCAACATACTCAATGGGAGAAAATATCTGGAAACCACTTATCCAATAAAGGTTTAGTATCCAAAATATATAAAGAAATTCTACAACTCAACAATAAAAAGCTAAACAACCCAATTGAAATTGAGAAAAGACATTTTTTTCAGAACAGAAATACAAATGTCTAAAAAGCATACAAAAGATACTCAACATCACTAGCTATTAGGGAAATGCAAGTCAAAACTATAAGATTTCATTTCATAACTAGTAGAAAGGCCACTATTAAAAAAAAAACCAAAATCTACAAATATTGGGGAGTATGTAGAGAAATAGGAATGCTTAATCACTGCTGATGGGAATGTAAAATGGTGCAGCTGCTGCAATATTATTCAGCTTTGAGAAAGAATGAAGTACTGACACATGCAATAACATGGATGTACCTTGAGGAAAGTATGTTGAGTTAAATAAGCCATTCACAAAAGAACAAATAGTGTATGATCTCACTGATATGAACTAATTATAATAAGCAAACTCATTGAGTTAGAAACTAGAATATGCGTTACCAGGGGATAGATTAGGGACAGAAAATGGAGAGCTGATGCTTAATTTGTGCAGAATTTACATTTTGTTTGAATGTAAAAGTTTGGAAATATTTGGGAATGGATAGTGGTGATTGTGAGTGTAATTAATAAAACTGAATCATGGCTGTGAATGTGGTCGCATTCACACTTTTGTGTATGGAGTATATGGAAGTTTTGGGTTGTTTATGTTACTAGAAGGAAAGTTAGAAGATAAAACCTGGGACTGTATAATACAGTGACTCATATTGTGGATGATAGGCTGTGGTTCATAGCACAAATATAAGAATCTTCTTTCATGAATTATAAAAAACATATGTCATGATTACAAGGTATTAATAATAGGGTGGTATATGAGAAAAATACACCTAGCTATAGTTCACGTTATTATTTTAGTGTTCTTTCATCAATTTTAACAATGGTACCAATGTAATGTGTCAATAATGGGGGTACATGGACGCATTGTATTTTTAATGTGTCCTTTTTGTAAACATACAACTTCCCTAACTACAAGAAGCAATAATGGAAGAAAAAAACCACAATACCAAGTGAAAGAAACCTGGCACAAAGTACTGCATATTGCATGATTCTGTTTTATTAAAATGTAAATATAAGTACATCTATGGAGACAGAATCGGATTAGTGGTTATGCAGGGCTGGGGAAAGATAGAGGGATTGAGATGTGACTGCTAAGGGGTATAGGGCTTTTCTTTCTGGAGTAATCAAAATGCTCTAAAATTGATTTTGATGGTGAATGCACAATTCTGGTTATACTAAAAGCCACTGATTGTACATTTTGGATGGATTGTATGGTATGTGAATATATCTCAATAAAACTACATTTTTTTTTAAACAGAGGAAACCTACCTCACACTATATAAAAATAAAATCAAAATGGATCAAAGATGTAAATATAAGAGCTAGAACTATCAAGTTCATAGTAGAAAATGTAGGGATGCATCTTCAGGACATTGTGTTAAGCATTGCTTTCTTGGACTTTACATCCAAAGCACAAGCAAAAAAAAAAAAAAGGCAAAAGTAGATAAATGGAATTTCATCAAATTAAAAACTTTTTGCCTCAAAGCACTGCATCATAAAAGTTAAACAATAGCCTACACAATGATAGAAAATATTTCTCATATTTGACAAATGTTTAATATCCAGAATGTACAAAGAAATCCTTCAAGTTAGCAAATGTAAAACAGAAAAGAAATCAATTTTAAAAAGGCAAAACACTTGAATAGAATAGATGCCTCACCAAAGAATATACACAAATGGCCAGAAAGTATGTGAAAGTATGCTCAACATCATTAACCATCAGGGAAATGCAAATTAAAACCACACTGAGATACCGTTATACACCAGTTAGGATGACTGCTTATCAATAAAATGGAAATGACAAGTATTGGAGAGGATGAGGAGAAATAAGAACACGCATTCATTGCTGGTGGTGATGTAAAATGGTGCAGCTGCTGTGGAAGAAAGTTTGGTGGTTCCTCAGAAAGCTAAGTATAGAACTACCATATGACCCAGCAATCCTACAACTCAGCATATACCCCCAAACGTTTATTTGCACACCAATGTTCATAGCAGCATTATTCCCAATTGCCAAAAGAAGGGAGCAATCCAAGTGTCCACCAACTTTTGAATGAATAAAAAAAATGTGGTGTATATATGTGCAACGGAATATCACCCAGCTATAGAAAGTATGAATCTTAACCTATATAGCAACATGAGTGACTCTTGAAGACATTATATGGAATGAAATATGCAGACAGAAAAGGACAAATATTGTATGATCTCACTGGTATGAAACAATTAGAATAAGCAAACTAATAGGGTCAGAATCTAGAAAATAGGTTACCAGGGTATGGAATGGGGACAGGGAATGGGAAGGTAAGGTTTAAAATGTACAGGATTCCTATTTGGAATGATGGAAATGTTTTAATTAAGGATGTTGATGATGTAGCACAGTTTTGTGAACACAATCAACAGCACTGAAACATATATCTGAATGTGATTAAAAGGGGAAATGTTAGATTGCATATATGGTAACACAATAAACATTAAAATAACAATCAGTGGTACTACATTATGCAGTGGACCCTAAGCTAAACCATAGGCTTCAATTAATAGAACTATAAAAATGTGCTATCAACAATTTTAACAAATGTTTTACACCAATACAAGGTGTTGGTGGTGGGGTGGTATATGGGAATCCTGTATTTTATGCGTGATCTATAAACTTACAACTTTGCTTAAAAAAATAAATTGAAGCATTGAAGGATTATGTAAAATAAGATCATCAAATCATAATAATGTGTATAATTGTTAAAGAAAAAATAAAGAATACAAGCCAGAGAGAAAGAAAATCATGATGGAAAATAAAGCAGAATTTTAAAGTACTGATAAATCGTAAAGAAAAAAAAATGTATTCAAAATTAACATCTCAAAGGATAGTTTTGCTATTTGAGTACTTGGCTGAGGTGTGAATCTGGGACCTTGGCAAGGGAGCTAAGGATAGTACACAGGTGCAGGACAGAGAAAGAAGATGGATAAGAGACTTGGAATCTAGCACCCAAAGTGATCCAAGGGAAGGGAGAACAGGTGGGGTTGGAAATGGGGGCTAAATTTAAAAATACAATGCATGAGAATGTTTAGAATCAATGAAAAACTTGTATGTTTAGAATGAAGAAAGGTACGGAGCCTCACACAGAGTAAAATTAAAGCCTTATCATGGGGTTGCAGCAAAACACCAAATGCAAAAAAAGCATAAAAAGTTGGCAAAGAGAAGAGACCGTCTAACTGCGAAAAATGAGGTAGAGCTATAGTACTTTTCATTACTTAAAATAGAGGCTAGAAAATAATTAATAATAAAATCTTGGGACATAAAATAACTATCAAGTGAAAATACTAATCTGAGCTGAAATGAGATTAACTAATGATGATAATATTAAACTATTTTCAGAGTGTGTGTGTGTGAGAGAGAGAGAGAAAAAAACAGACACACACAGAAAAGGAGAGATAGAGACAAGAGGCAGAGATTCAGAGAGAAAAAACAGGATATCTGTCTGCATCTTTTGGCTTTAAAATTTTTATAGCACTTACCATATTAGCTTTTTTTAATTGGGAGAATTAAAAGAACATCATTTTGCTTTTTCCTAAAAATTAAAATGTAACTGAAACTCAATGAAATAAAAGCTTTATTTGTGTTACAATGTGATAAGAAGCAAATCACCTTGTTTCTCTGGTTTCTAAGTGGACCACGGTAGAGGCTGCAGGCTACCCATTAACCATCTGCTCCGGTGCAGTGACCAAAACATTGAAAGGAATCAGGAAAACCGCACCAAGTCTAATTGTTTTATGACAACTTTTTTTATGCCAGCTGTTTGCAAGGATGGGGTTCTAAGTGGATCACAGTGTAAAGTTTTCATTTTAGTGCAGTTGAGTCCTGCGGTTCCACAGAACATCAACAATTCATATTTGCTGGTTTACAATTCTCATTTTATTTACTTGAAAAGTCTGCCACTGAGGTTGAGGGTGATTTCTCCACCCAAACTGTTTTCTTTGGATTCCCATAGAGTAAAGCAGAACACATACATATTCTATTAAACTTTGGCTATAAGACTCTATAAGTATTTAATACATTCCGTCCCTGACAATAGTAGATACTTGGCCACAAAAGAGTGGGTCTACTTGTTTGTTTCCTGTTAGGTTATTCTTGTCTATCTAAGATGAGCTAATGCATTTGAAATAGCATTCATTTCTCCAGATTTGTGGTATAGCTGGAAATTACATTCCCGTAACTCTTTGTTTTGACTGGCTGGCTTCATGGTGAAGTCAGGTTAAAAAAACTGAAGAAAACTGTGGGTGGTTTCTCTCTGACACATTCTTAGAATAGGAGAAAATATTCAATTCCTCTCCTTACATGTTCCTTTTCATGTGGTGATTTCTTTCTTGTTACAAATAAGGAGTTTAGCTTGAATACTTTTGCCCATTGCTTTTCTATTGGTTAAAATCTGTGTGGTTTGAAATGTTATGTGTATTTGAGATGAGAGAGATGGTAAGTTGATTAACTAGAGTAGGGAATTTTTTTAAATTGTAAATTCACTAAACGATATTAAGGTGAATATTTCCTGTGAATTGTACATAATAAAAATGTTGCCCATGAGTGCTCATCCTTGATCTGTGAGTGCTGGATGGCATAAGTGCTAGTCCTGAGCATTCTACAGCCCTGTTTCTCTGCTTTCCATAGATCAGTTGTCGATGGACTTCATGACATTACATTTATATAGTGAGTTTAAATGGTCTATCTTAAGATCTTGGATTTCTTTAATTAATATTTGTTTTCCCTTGCTTCACGTTTAATCTATGGAACACCTGCAAGACTAGCATGGGTTACCACTTTGTACTTTATGATTTTAAAATAAATTTCATACAACCTTCGCTGTACAAACTATAATTGACAGCAGCTAAGATCACTTACAAAAATGAATTAAAATATTTAAGTTTAGAAGCAAGACTCTCAATCTTAAAATGTACCACCATTGGATATTTGAAATATGTAAAATGATGATTTGCCTTTTCCCGTATACGCAATCAGAACAGTGTTATAACGTATCATTAAATGGATGCTTGAAAAGCTCATCTCCTGTACTGGACAGTGCTTGATGGCTTGTGGCATCTTGGCCTTTTTTGTCTTCCTCAGTAACAGAATCCTGTTTGGCTGATGCATTGCTGCATGAATTAAAATGCTATATTTTCAGTCTTCCACAAACACTTGATATACCAATTTATGACCAATAAGATACAGGCAGAATACTTTTGGAGGAACAATTAAAAAAGAAGAAGAATCCCCTTCTTCTCTCCTTCTTCCACCTACAACTTGCAGTGCAAATGTGATAGCCGTAGCCCTTGCCATGACCTGAGACCATGAGCTGAGAATGAAGCTGGTAGTCCAAGGTTTTGGAAGATTCCCAACACTGGATATCTTTGGTAAGAAAGAGAAATAAAACTCCATCTTTTTAAAGATAGTTATGTTTTAAAAAGGTTATATGAACAAAAACCAATCCTAACTAATAAATCCCATATCCTACAATAATAACACATAATGACAGTCATAACTTTTATTTGGTTTTATGTGTCCAACCGTGGGCTAAATGCTTTACACTAATTAATTAATTTGATTCTCACTGAAACTTTATGAGCTGAATAACATTGAGTTCTTTTTTTTCCAGGGTTCAACTTTTATTAATTGCACACCTAAAAATTGTACATTCCAATAATTAAAATCATTTGGAAAAAAAAAGGTGCATTTTACAACCTACAGGACATCTTGGATCAGTTTTGCTTTTACTCTAGATCCACTGTTGTCCCCCCTGGCCTCTTCTTTCACCAGTGTGCCAGTTCACTTCCTAGCCTGCTGGCCAGAAAGGCAGAAAAAAAGAGGCAGGTGTCACCTTCCTTGTCAGAAGTTCCCGAGACTGTGACGTGCACAGGAAGCACAGTCATTTAAACTTGATCCAGCCTCTTTGCATCTTACAAAGTTAACAGCTAAAAGAAGTAAAATAAGAAGGCAATCCTTGTGGAATGGACAGTACATATTGGCAGTACACGCCTCATTATGATTCGCCTACTTGCTTCTCCTGTCTGATCGTTTCTTTGGAAGGCAGTGGATTTTTCTATTGCATTTTCTGTCTTTTCAATTGCAATTTATCTAATTTCTCAATCTCAGCCATATAAGATTTATCCAACATGGTTGTAGACAAAGCTGAGTGAGGTGCATGAGTGAGAGAAGCTCAGTTTGCACAGTGGCTGTCACCAAGTCTGTGACTTCTTTTTAATGGATGAGAAAACTGAAGCCTAGAAGATTGAAGAAGCAGACAGAAGATCCAGGCTTGAAATCTAGGCATCCTGACTCTCAAGATTTGGTTCCCACCACTAGTCATGAGCTACCCTTGGAAAATTCAGTGTTGGCCACTTCGTAGTCAAAATCAGATATCCTGTTTATATATATATATATATATATATATCACAGCCCCTGCAGCACTTAGCTGGAGGCACAGAAAAGAAGAAAGTGAGCATTTATTAGCTGTTCTTTTCCAGCACTGTGATACACATGATATAGACTCTCATTTAATTTAAACCGTTGTCCCTGTGAAGCAACACAAGCACAAGTGTTACAAGTGTTTTAGAGCTACATCAATTAGATTCAGATCCTAGAATCCCCCCAGTTACCAGGCTTGCGATATTAGTCAAATTAGATGATTTCCATGCCTCAATTTCTTCATCTGTATAATGGAGGAAATAATAGTGCCTGAATAGTCAGTTTGTTGAGGGTTAGGATAGTATCTGAGAAGTGCTAAGGAGGGAGCCTGGCACATAGTACCTACTCAATGCGATTCTTTGATTGATATTTGTATTAGTCAAGATCCTCTAGGGGAACAGAATGAACAGGAGATATCTGTAAATATTGTAAGATTTTATAAAAATGTCTCATGCAACTGTGGGAATGCACAAGTCCAAACTACGTATGGTAGGCTGGAAGCTGGAAACTCTGATGAGAGTTTTTGATGAATTTCCCAGGAGGAGCTGTCTGGCTGAAGTAGAGATAAAAGTTCTCACTTAGGACTGCTTAAGTCATCATTTCTCCTTTGAAAGCTGTCAACTGTCAACTGATTGAATTAAACATCTTTCATTGTCGAAGAAACTCTCTTTAGTTGATCGTAGATATAATAAACTTGTGACTTAACTGCAAGAAACATTCTCACAATAAGAGTTAGGCCAGTGCTTGCTTGACTAGACAACTGGTCACCATTACCTGGCCAAGCTGACACATCAACCCAACCAATATACTATCCCTCTCATATGACAGGTGGGGAAGCTGAGGTCCAGAGAAGTCAGTTAACCAGCTGTCCTAGATTGGGTGCTATTGGAAACCAGCTCTTGGAGAGAAATCCACCTGCAAGATGTTTATTGGAGAATATCTCTGCAATACAGCTGCAGCTGAGCGAGGGAAGCAGGTTCCAGCAGAGGGAGGAATGTTAACCTGATGCAGATGCTAACATGCTACAGGGATCCCACTGATTCCACAGCAAGATCTGGCCTGGGACCACCCCTCAGGGCTGTTGCCACCGGAAGCAGACCCTAGGCCTTTGCACCTGTGCTTTGTCTACTCCATGGATGGCAGTAGTGCCAGGAAAGGGGGCATAACCCAGGGCGAGGCAGCTCCTTCTAGCAGAGGGCAATATTCAGGGAGGACTTACCTGAAAGTCTTCAGGACTCTGGTTGTGGCAGCTTGGAGTACAGGTGCCTCAGCTGTGGAGGGGGCATCTGGCCTACACTCTACAATGCCAAGATCACAGAGTGGTAAGTGATAGAGCTGTGAACAAATTCATATCTGAATGGCTTTAAATCATTGCTTCCTTGGGCTGTGTACCAAATCTAACACCTCTACTAGAACTTTATTGAGAGGTTACCACAGAATTGCTTAGGAGCACACCTTACATGGAGAAATCTCCCATAAATTAACCACTTACCAGGAGAATTTGATATTATTTATTTCAGCATTTGGCATTATTTATGTCTTCTTGAAGGAGTTTCTCTTAGGCTGCTTCCCCAAGACACATAGAGACACAGAGGTAAAAAGGAAGAACTGTAAGAAAAACTACTGAGATGAATGAGAAGGCTGATACATCATATAATGCCTGGTCAATGTTTTTATGTTTTCTCCATTACCTAGCTAACTATTAACTATCAGTATCATACGTTGAGTCTAAGGCAAATAAACCTTCAGTGGTAGGTCTAGATTTTCTGACCAAAATCCTTTGGGAGGCAGTGTGCTGAGAGGAAAAATGCTGAGCGAAGGAACAAGGAACCTGCTCCAGGCATATCATCATTCCCTCTTCCATCAAATCCATAGTTCCTGTATTAGTTAGGGTTCTCTAGAGAAACAGAATCAACAGGGAACACTTGCAAATATAAAATTTATAAAAGTGTCTCACGTGACCGTAGGAACGCAGAGTCCAAAATCCACAGGGCAGGCTGCGAAGCTGATGACTCCAATGGATGGCCTGGATGAACTCCACAGGAGAGGCTCGCCAGCCCAAGCAGGAATGCAACTTATCTCCTCTGAGTCCTCCTTAAAAGGCTTCCCATGATTGCATTTAGCATCACTAATTGCAGAAGACACTCCCCTTTGGCTGATCACAAATGGAATCAGCTGTGGATGTAGCTAACGTGATCATAACCTAATCCTATGAAATGTCCTCATTGCAACAGACAGGCCAGTGCTTACCCAATCAGATGAACAGGTACCACAACATGGCCAAGTTGACACCTGTCCCTAACCATGACAGTCCACCCCTTGTCAACTTGGCACCTATACCTTAGATTTCCAAATGAAAACAAAAATAAGCACACATTTTTTCTTTTACCTGACAATACTCAACTGTCCTGCATATAACTGGAAACACATTAAATCTCTCCAGAATAGGGTGCAAATCCTTGGACAACATTCATTCTTAAACTTGATATCTTACAACTTAAATAGTATAACACAAACAAAACAGCATTACAGTCCTCGTTTCTGTAACTGATCACGTGGTCGAAGTTCATATTTATCACTACCTTCTTCCACTACCCATTCCATGTTCCCTTTCCCCTCAGCAAGCACTTCAGCTGGCCGTGGTTCTTTGCCTGGTGGGGTGACCCAAACCTTCATTCCTGAAGTCTCAGAGCCATTAGTGGTCCTGCCTGGATTGTGTTGTTGCAGTTTTCCATTGATTTTAATCACAGGGCATGGTAGTACTAATAGACGCCCCAGGGGATCTCCTATATTCCAAGAAAACTCTTCTTTACCTCCATTATGTAGTTGCAGTCCTACTTCCTTCTGATAGTCAGGGTCAATTACCCCAGACAATAATGTAATTCCCTTCTTGGTGTGTTGATCCAGAGGCATAAGTAGCCCAAAGTGGCCAGGTGGCAATCTTAACTTCCAGTTCAGTGGTATCACTGTTGTTTCTCCTGGAGAAAGCACACCCCGTTTTGGAACTAAAACCTGTAGACCAGCAGAACTCAGGGTAGCAGGGACAGGAAGCAAAAATTTTCCCAGTGGATCACTAGGAGTAATAGTGAGTGGCACCACACCCATTTCCACCCCTTGGTTCCTGGACCCATGGATCCTGACTATGGGAGAAACAGCACCATACAGTGGACGCTGATTCAGAGCATACACAGCTTCCTGGAGAACATTACCCCAGCCTTTCAAGTTTTTGCCACCTAGTTGGCACCGTAATTGAGTTTTCAAAAGGCCATTCCACCGTTCTATCAATCCAGCTGCTTCTGGATGATGGGGAACATGGTAAGACCAGAGAATTCCATGAGCATGTGCCCATTCCCGCACTTCATTTGCTGTGAAGTGTGTTCCTTGATCCGAAGCAATGCTATGTGGAATACCATGGCGATGGATAAGGCATTCTGTAAGCCCACGGATAGTAGTTTTGGCAGAAGCATTGCGTGCAGGGAAAGCAAACCCATATCCAGAGTATGTGTCTATTCCAGTTAGAACAAATCGCTGCCCCTTCCATGAAGGGAGTGGTCCAATGTAATCAACCTGCCACCATGTAGCTGGCTGGTCACCTCGGGGAATGGTGCCATATCGGGGGCTGAGTGTGGGTCTCTGCTGCTGGCAGATTTGGCACTCAGCAGTGGCTGTAGCCAGGTCAGCCTTGGTGAGTGGAAGTCCATGCTGCTGAGCCCATGCATAACCTCCATCCCTACCACCATGACCACTTTGTTCATGAGCCCATTGGGCAATAACAGGAGTTGCTGGGGAAACAGGCTGACTGGTATCCATAGAACGGGTCATCTTATCCACTTGATTATTAAAATCTTCCTCTGCTGAAGTCACCCTCTGGTGTGCATTCACATGGGACACAAATATCTTCATGTTTTTAGCCCACTCAGAAAGGTCTATCCACATACTTCTTCCCCAGACCTCTTTGTCACCAATTTTCCAATTATGGTCTTTCCAAGTCCCTGACCATCCAGCCAAACCATTAGCAACAGCCCATGAGTCAGTATACAAACGCACCTCTGGCCAGTTTTCCTTCCAAGCAAAATGAACAACCAGGTGCACTGCTCGAAGTTCTGCCCACTGGGAGGATTTCCCCTCACCACTGTCCTTTAAAGACACCCCAGAAAGGGGTTGTAATGCTGCAGCTGTCCACTTTCGGGTGGTACCTGCATATCGTGCTGAACCATCTGTAAACCAGGCCCGAGTTTTCTCTTCCTCAGTCAATTCACTGTAAGGAACTCCCCAAGAGGCCATAGCTCTGGTCTGGGAAAGAGAAGGTAATGTGGCAGCAGGAGTGGAAACCATGGGCATCTGTGCCACTTCTTCATGTAACTTACTTGTGCCTTCAGGACCTGCTCTGGCTCTATCTCGTATATACCATTTCCACTTTACAATAGAGTGCTGCTGTGCACGCCCAACTTTATGGCTTGGTGGGTCAGACAACACCCAACTCATGATAGGCAACTCAGGTCTCATGGTAACTTGGTGGCCCATGGTTAAGCGTTCAGTCTCTACTAAGGCCCAGTAGCAGGCCAAAAGCTGTTTCTCAAAAGGAGAGTAGTTATCTGCAGCAGATGGTAAGGCTTTACTCCAAAATCCTAAGGGTCTGCGTTGTGATTCTCCTACTGGGGCCTGCCAAAGGCTCCAGACAGCATCTCTATTTGCCACTGACACTTCCAGCACCATTGGATCTGCTGGATCATATGGCCCAAGTGGCAGAGCAGCTTGCACAGCAGCCTGGACCTGTCGCAGAGCCTCCTCTTGTTCAGGTCCCCACTCAAAATTGGCAGCTTTTCTGGTCACTCGATAAATGGGCCGGAGTAGCACACCCAAATGAGGAATATGTTGTCGCCAAAATCCAAAAAGACCAACTAGGCGTTGTGCCTCTTTTTTGGATGTGGGAGGGGCCAGATGCAGCAATTTATCCTTCACCTTAGAAGGGATATCTCGACAAGCCCCACACCACTGGACACCTAGAAATTTTACTGAAGTGGAAGGCCCCTGTATTTTTGTTGGATTTATCTCCCATCCTCTGACACGCAAATGCCTTACCAGTAAATCTAGAGTAGTTGCTACTTCTTGTTCACTAGGTCCAATCAACATGATATCATCAATATAATGGACCAGTGTGATGTCTTGTGGGAGGGAGAAACGATCAAGGTCTCTGCGAACAAGATTATGACATAGGGCTGGAGAGTTGATATACCCCTGAGGTAGGACAGTGAAAGTATATTGCTGACCTTGCCAGCTGAAAGCAAACTGTTTCTGGTGGTCCTTACTAATAGCTATTGAGAAAAAAGCATTTGCCAGATCAATAGCTGCATACCAGGTACCAGGGGATGTATTGATTTGCTCAAGCAATGATACTACATCTGGAACAGCAGCTGCAATTGGAGTTACCACCTGGTTGAGTTTACGATAATCCACTGTCATTCTCCAAGACCCATCTGTTTTCTGCACAGGCCAAATAGGAGAGTTGAATGGGGATGTGGTGGGAATCACCACCCCTGCATCTTTCAAGTCCTCAAGAGTGGCAGTAATCTCTGCAATCCCTCCAGGAATACGGTATTGCTTTTGATTTACTATTTTGCTTGGTAGGGGCAGTTCTAGTGGCTTCCACTTGGCCTTTCCCACCATAATAGCCCTCACTGCACGAGTTAGAGAACCAACGTGGGGATTCTGCCAGTTGCTCAGTATGTCTATGCCAATTATACATTCCGGAACTGGGGAAATAACTACAGGATGGGTCCGGGGGCCCACTGGACCCACTGTGAGACGGACCTGAGCTAAAACTCCATTGATCACCTGGCCTCCATAAGCCCCCACTCTGACTGGTGGTCCAGAGTGACGTTTTGGGTCCCCTGGAATTAATGTCACTTCTGAACCAGTGTCTAATAATCCCCGAAATATCTGATCATTTCCTTTTCCCCAATGCACAGTTACCCTGGTAAAAGGCCGTCGGTCTCCTTGAGGAAGACTTAGAGGAAGGTCAACAGTATAAATTTGTGGCAGTGTAACAGGTTTCTTCCCCATAGGGACCTGGCCTCCCCTTCATTCAAGGGGCTCAGGGTCTGTAAACTGTTTCAAGTCTGGAAATTGATTAAGGGGCCGTGATTCTGTGTTTTTGTAATTCAGGTTAGACTTCTGTTCCCTTGACCTAGAACTCTTTTGTTTATACAGCTCCAACAAGAATTTAGTAGACTGCCCTTCTATTGTATTTCTAGGCACCCCATGATTTACTAGCCAATGCCACAAATCTCTGCGTGTCATATAATTTTGATGCCTCCTTTGAGTTTGTTGTCTATTATAATACCCACGTCTACCCTGTCTTTGGTGATTAAGTGCTGCCACCTGGCTTCTGCCAACTCGGGATCCTGTCATCCCCATTGTGTTTAAGGATTCCAGCTCAGTGACAGCAGTTCCTACAGTAATATCTGACCTACAGAGAATTGCAACCACAGAGCTCTTGAGGGATGATGGTGCTAGTCTCACAAACTTATTTCTCACTGTTCTGGTAAAAGGTGCATCTTCTGGACATTCCTGGGGTGTAAGAGCAGGCTTTGCATGATAAATCCACTCTAACATCCCAATCTCTCTAAGCCTCTGGATCCCCTCATCTACATTATACCAGGGCAGTTCTGGCATTTCAACCTCAGGTAATGTTGGCCACCTTTTGATCCATGTTTCAACTAACCACCCAAACAAGCTGTTAACACCTTTTCTAACTGCTCTAGCTATAACATTGAATGCAGAATCTCTGCTTAGTGGGCCCATATCAATAAATTCAGCCTGATCCAGCCTTATATTCCTCCCACCATTATCCCACACTCTTAAAATCCATTGCCACACATATTCCCCTGATTTCTGTCTATATAAATTGGAAAACTCACACAGTTCTTTTGGAGTATAACGTACCTCCTCATGTGTGATACTTTGTACCTCACCTTTAGGGGCCTGTTGGGACTTTAGTCTAGTTATAGGTCTAGAAGAAATGAGGGGTGGTGGGGGTGGGTCATGAAAAGAATTAGAAATATCTTCCAAGCCATTTGCTTCAGGGCTTTCATTTGCAGTTTCATCTGGTGAAACAGGATTAATAACTCTAGGGCTAATCCCTTCAGGAGGAGGTTGGGTGGCCAATTCCTCAAGGCAGGCTGAAGGTGGGGCGGCTATGTCCTCAGGGCAGACTATTACAGGGTTATCTAAAGAAGGCTCAGCATGGTCTAGGGTTTCAACCTCACCCCCAACATCATTATCAATCCATATGTCACCATCCCATTTTTCAGGGTCCCACTCCTTTCCAATCAATGCCCTCACTTTAACGGCAGACACCATGCAAGACTGAGATTTCAGTTTACGTTGTAAAGTTGCTACTCTAACAATAAGATTCTGAGTCTGATTTTCAGAGATCTCAAGTCTACGGCTACAGGAAATAAAATTTTCCTTGAGGATACTCATAGAAACCTCTACATCTTTCAGACGGCACTTAAGCTTCTTGTTTGAAGCCTTAAGCCCATCCCTTTCACCCTTTAATGCAGACAGTGTATCTAACAACAACCAACCAACATCTCTATAACTCTTATTTCTACAAAACTCTGTAAAGGTGTCAAGAACATTATCCCCCAGAGTCTGGCTTCGTACAAGTGAAGCATTAGGAGAATCGAATGATGATATTTTGACTATCTCCTTTGCCAACTCAGTCCATGGATTGGGAGTGTCATTCTGATTATGGGAATCAGAGTCCTTAGTGTCTCTGAGCCCAGTCAGAGTAGAAAACCATTCATAAAAACCCATTTTTTAAGATTCTGTTCCTTAAGAACCACTCCTGGTACCAAGATGTATTAGTTAGGGTTCTCTAGAGAAACAGAATCAACAGGGAACACTTGCAAATATAAAATTTATAAAAGTGTCTCACGTGACCGTAGGAACGCAGAGTCCAAAATCCACAGGGCAGGCTGCGAAGCTGATGACTCCAATGGATGGCCTGGATGAACTCCACAGGAGAGGCTCGCCAGCCCAAGCAGGAATGCAACTTATCTCCTCTGAGTCCTCCTTAAAAGGCTTCCCATGATTGCATTTAGCATCACTAATTGCAGAAGACACTCCCCTTTGGCTGATCACAAATGGAATCAGCTGTGGATGTAGCTAACGTGATCATAACCTAATCCTATGAAATGTCCTCATTGCAACAGACAGGCCAGTGCTTACCCAATCAGATGAACAGGTACCACAACATGGCCAAGTTGACACCTGTCCCTAACCATGACAGTTCCCCTGTGCCAGAAACTTCCTTACTACACAGGGTCTGAGGGAAAAAGCTGAGAATTTCACTGCAGAAGACAGCCATGCTTGGAGACTGACAATGCACATGGAAGTGTATTGTTAAGAAACTTTCCTTGTTTAACCCAGCTTTTCCAAAATTTATCTTCCCATCTCATCCTTTCTTGGATCGTTGATATACTATAAGGATGCTCATGGGGAAAAGTTGCTCATTCTCTGTTCATAGAGTCCCCTCTATGGGGGACTATGAAACTTTTCCATTCCTGTTTCATTTTTGTCTCTTTGTATTTCTTAGTTGGGGAGATGGATGGTTGCTTCTCTGTATCTAGGTCCACGCTGTTCCCTCTATCCACCGGAACAGATGTAAGAGAGCCCCAGCAGCTGCAGCCATATGAGGCCTGGACTCTAATCACATTGTGAAACCTCCCCATTGTCCAGTATACAATGAATGAGTCTATTCTTGATGTTTGTTGATTGCAGCTTTGGTTCCTGTTCCCTCTCCTAATGTGTTGCATCATAGGTCTGGGGTCCTGCATTGATCTTTGGCCTCTACTCTACCTAGCATTCCTATTCCTTACACCCTATCTTTGCCTGACTGGTTCACTGACTGCCAGTCTAGCCCCTTCCAGTTTTCTTCCTTGGGAAACCAGAGCCAGTCCTTATAGTTGAGTATCTTCTCTCATATAGCTCAGCACAAGCTATTGTCTTCAACCTAGTACCTTCTTGGAGTTTCACTTTAATCAGCATTTAGCACCACCTTGTCCTGTGCTTTCCTGAGCCATGCCTGAGCTTGCCCCAGGCCACCTAGATTCCTAATTTTGGATTGGGCCGGGCAACTGGATTTCCCTTAGCCCTTGCACCAAAACAATGTCAGAAGGTAAGATGGAAGAATTGTACTGCTAGCTAGAACTATTTCTCGCTTCCTTTGCACCTTTCATTTTGGGCTCATTCCTGCATGCCTCTGCCTGGCATTTCTCCCCTTTAGGAGCCAGATGAGAGAGCCAAGATTAGGCTGATTCAGTGTTACCTGCCCAATTCTACTTAATCTGGTTATGCTAGGGACTGTTGCATTGTGAGCTGTATGGAGACAGAAAGTCACTGTGATCCTCTATTGGGGGTGTCCAATAATAGATGTTTTGTCAGCTCAGTCAAGTGTAAGTGCGGTGCTAAACACTGTACATGTGAGGAGAAGTAAGACATAAGCCTATCCTTGATAGCTCTGTAATCTAGCTGGAGAGATAGTCCATTACATCAAAAAATCAGTATTGATAAAATTAAGCACTGCTACATGGCTGAATGCTTAAGTCAATGATAGCCACAGTCAGTCAGAGAAGGGTTGTTACTCACCACCTCTGCTTTGACTCGAGAAGACCTCATAGAGAGGGAAAACCTGAGCGGCAGAGGACTTCCTGCCACAGGCTATTTGTTGAACAAATGTTAGCAAGGAACTGTTTGGGGTGTAGGAAGATATATAGAGCAAGGTCCTTGATTTCAGGTCCCTGCAATATAATTTAGAAAGAGAATTAACATAACACATGTTGTGATATATGTCAAATACCCACATGTGGCACAGATGGCAAGTGCTGCAGAAGTTAGAGGAAAGGGATGTCAAGGAGGGCCAAAGAAATTGTGAAAAGTATTATTGGGGCAGCAGAAATTCAATAATAGACATTATTGAAATGTCACCCAATGGGTGTGGCATTTGGGTAATGGAGGGGTACCAGGAGTGGTTCCATTATTAGGAATAATGGTCTAAGAAAGAGACACTCATATTTAGAGAGGCTACATGTCTTGGTTTGTCCAGAAGGCTCAATTATTAATAGCACTGCCCATCAATGCCCCAGTGATAAATTAGATGGTCACTGAACTTCGTGGAACTCTTCTATAATCTCTTTCAATGAGCATTCCATTAGTATGTCTACTAGAGATCTCCAACTTCAAAGATGTGACTCTTTCTTGGTTTCTGTTTTAGGTGTTTTTAGTTTGGTTGTTTTGTGGTATTTCTAGTACAACTCTTAGAGTGAACATAGAATATACAGAATAAGGTATTTGTCTTTGACCCACCATTACATGCATTGAATACAACCCTCTTTTGTTTGGATGGTGATAGAGTGTGAGTGTGATTTCTCTCTACTTTCCCCTATGATCCTTTATGTTAGATAATGGCAGACATCCCCATTCCCATTATTGGGAGATAGAAGCTCCAGTAAATGAATTTGAAGAAAAAGGTATTCCTTATAAAAATGGCTTAAAAAGAGGTTTCTGTTTTTGACAAAAGATTTTACATTACTGCATGACTTCTTTCAAACCTGTCAGGTTTAACCTGCTGGTGTCCATGTGCTAAAATATGATAGGATAATAGGTGCTGATTTTCCAAAGGAGTAGATGTTTCCTGCGATGAGTTGAACCCTGTTAGAAATCTAGTTTTACAGTTTGGAGAAATCCACAAATTTAAGTTCTGTTTCAAATTCAGAGGTAAAATAAGTAAGTAATTGTATTTAAGAAAGTAGGCAATCAGAACTCCATGTAGTTTCACACATGAGAAAATAGAATGTGTTATATTCCAAACCCTTGTGACTTACGGGAAGTTTAAAAATAACAGTTATGTCTGCTGGAAGGAAAAAATACAACAACTTTTGTGGGTGTGTGTGCAGGACCTTAAATATACTGAATTTCTCATCTTATTTTCTCCTCATATGAATTCCCTATTCCCGACTTCCCACTCACCAAAATCTGTTTACTGTAGGTTAAAATTCCCACCCAGTTCGAATGTCAAAAATGAAAACAAATTTTCAGAGCTAGCTAAATAAAACTTTTATAAGTATCATTTTGTGATTCTCTTCTTCGTCTTTCTGTCTCTTTTCTCATCGTGTAAATTTGGCCATGGATCTCATGAGTATTTGGCTGCTTCCTAAGATATCTGGCGCTCATACCATCCTTATTTCCACTCCCAACTGGGAATCCTGAGAAATCAGCCTTATTTTGACTCTGTGGGTTCTAAACCCAGCCAAAACTTTAGAGTGAAAACAGAGAAAAGAGAACAGCCTGGGAAACATTAGGTGGGAAATACTGTTTGGTTTGTAGCTTGGTGGTAGATATTTCAGCTCTTATCCTACATGAATTCCCAGAATACTTCAACTGCTGCTGGTGGGGCTTTTCTGAAACTTAACCTTTTGGGAGTTTTGGATGGGAAAGCAGGGAAACTATTTCAAATCCATAACCTCTATCTGTGCATCCCAATTTGGTAGCTACTAGTCATGTATTTATTTAAATGTATGTCAATTAAAATAAAATAAAATTATAAAGTATTCACTAGCCACATGTGGGTAGTAGCTCCAATATTAGGTAAAGAAAAATAAACGGTTTCCATGAATGCAGGACATTTAAAATATGTGGTAAAATTCTCATTATATCGAATGTGACAATCACATATTTTCCCATAAAAGAGAGTATCATGAAAGTGTGTGGTCAATGAGACATATTTGGACAAAGAAACTCTTCAGTGTAAAAAAGAAAAGCTGAACTACATGGTAGGAAAAGGAAGTTTTGTTAATGCCACCACAGATATATTAAAATTTTTAGAAGACTTTAGCTCATTTCTTATATATTCTTTAAATGTCTAGTCCTGAGTATTTCAAAAGTCATGTGTTTTCGATTCAACTTAAGAAAAAAAAATTGCAAAAATGCTGAAACAATGCCTTAGGTGACCTTTCATTTACATCATCCTTACAATTAAAAATAAACATATTATTTAAGAATCTCCATCTACTTCAATATACAAAAGTCTCAAAAAAGGCAAAATGAACAGATGTGATTGCTGGCTCTCTTTCTGATTTTATGTATAATTTCTGTAATTTATCTTTCTTAACTTCAGTTTATCCACAATAAAATTTTTAATAACAACTACTTTAGAAGAATTTTTAATGAGCTTAGGTATTAAAGCAAAATGTAACTGTTTATCTTGGAAATTTCTATTCTAAAGCAAATTTCTATGGCACTGTTTTAATTAGCAGTACAAATATAATGCATGTAACAGAGAAAAGTTTATTGAAGCAAACCAAAATTCAAAATCAAATAGGTAAGTTGAGAAGAAATTACTTAATAATTCATTGTGTTCCATAATAATCCATATACCATAGATATCGTGATTTATAACACGTGGGTATAATATAACAAAAAGCTATTTACAGAAACTTTTCCTAAAATTGAAAAATGAAGACTAAATTTTATTGAATTAGACATTCATTTTTTATAATTTATTTATTCATTTTCAACAAATATTTATTAGGTTCCTACTGTATGCAAGGCACTATATTAGGCATCAGGAGTAGAGTGGTGAATGAGAGAGGTCATGTCACATTCTAGAGGTGGACACACACAATAAACTCATAAGTGTATAATTTTCAATAATAATAAGTTCTATGAAGACCATAAAACAATGCTTCAATAGAGAGTAATGGGGACAGATGTGGGGCAGCAGCACAAGGAGTGGTCAGAGAAATTTTCTTTTTTAGTGATAAGATTTCAGGATGGAAGGCACTAGTGGAAGACACAAGAATCTTGTATTTGCTGATTTTAAAGTACGTCTGTTCACAGCTTTAGCTAAATGCCATTGTGGCTAGTACATGGAAAGGATGAAAAACATTTTTAAAAGATTTCTTGAGGGCAAGAGCCAAAGACTTCTATCCCATCTATTCAACAACTATGTTTTGCATGTTTATAATGTTTCATACTGTGGGTTAGAAACTGGAAACACAATTCTGGGCACAAAGAGCCTCCTCAATTTCCTCTGTGGGCAGACTTTCAGGATTGTTGACCCTCAGGAATGGAGAGGGTGGTGGTTTAAGGATGGTGCTTCCATTACCCTTGGGAGGAAAAAAGCAGCAGGATTTTAAAAACAAACACAAAAATAACAACAGTGAGAGAGGAAATTTTAAAATTATATGACGCCCAAAGGCCTTCCTCTTTGGTTAGAAATTGCTGTTTTACCACCTGCCCCAACAAGATCTATGCTTGGCAGTGCAATATTTATAGCCCCAAGATGAAAACTAAGAAGTCTTCTCTTTAATTAGATCTTTGTAAAAACTATGAATGGTCAGTAAAAAAGGAGATACGGCCAGAGGCTGATTTTGTTTTGCTTGTCTCTCTTCCACCTCCTTTTTACAGGCTGCAGTTTGTTTCCCACTAATTGTCTTGGGCATGGACTTGGCAAGCTTATCTGCGGGACTTTCTCTGTTGTGGGCTAGGTTAGCTTCATCCCATGGGAGAAAAGTAGGATCTGGTTCATTGAATCTATGACCTAAAAAAAAGAATCACTGAGGAAGTTGTCCTATAATTTTGAAGTTTATTTTGTAAACACATCCTCTTTAATCTTGATTTCCAAACTATTCTGTCTCACTTCAAAGTACTTCCATGCCAACCCCAAGTCACATTTCTGGTGCATGGCAAGGAATGAACCTGGCAAAACCAGCCAGCGTTATCAGTCACCACTCAGCTTAGCCTTTTTAAAAATCCTAGGAAGCTACTGTAAGTTCCTTAAACAATTATTAAAAACGGTTTTGAAAGACGAATTTATCTAATTAGCTCATTCATTTCAAGATCTAACTTTAGAAAGTAAATGGGGACAGGCCCTATTGCCGTTAAATTATGTCCCCCCAAAAGATGTGCTCAGGTCGTAACGTACCTATGAATGCAATCTTATTTGGAAATAGGGTCTTTACACTTGTGATTAGTTAATAAGAGGTCCTACTGGATTAGGAAAAGCCGAAGAAGAGGGAATTTTGGACTCAGAGACACACCGGCAAAGACAGCCACGTGAAGACGGAGACAACCGTGAGCCAAAGAGTGACTGGGACCTCCAGAAACTGGAAAAGGAAAGGAAAGATTCTTTCCTAGAATCCTGGAGGCAGCAGGACCCTGGCAACACCTTAATTTTGGACTTCTAGCTTCTAGAACTATGGGAGAATAAATTTCTGTTGTTTTAAGCCACCCAGTTGGTGGCCATTTTTAAATGCTTTTTTCTTATGAGAGAAGTTGTAGATTTGCAGAAAAATCATGCATGAAATAAAGAGTTCACATATGACACCTTTTATTAACACCTTGCAATAGTGTGGGGCACATCCGTTACAATTCATGAAAGTGTATTTGTATAATTGTACTATTAACTATATGCCATTGTTCAAAACAGCACTCTGTTTGTGTTGTACAGTCCTATGGGCTTTTTTAAGAATTTTTATTCTAGGAAAATATATACAAACTAAAATTTCCCCCTTTAACCACATTCAAATGTATACTTCAGTGCTGTTAATTATGTTCACAGTGTTTTTGCAATTTTTTTTTTTAATGGCAGCCCTAGGAAACTCACACAGGCATGAGGTTGTACTGCTGGCAGATGGTGGAGTAGGGATCTAAACCCTGGAGACCAGGCTTTTAGCATGTAGCCACAATTGCCTTCCACAGAGGAGTATTGCAAGAGCACACTCTCCATGGCATAGGCATATGCATTCATTGTTTCATGTCATTCATTCAATCAGTCAATATTTGACTGAGTACATAATATTGCTGTAAAGGCTTCTATTACATATGCCCTTTTTTTATGTTTTTTTTTATTAATTAAAAAAACTTAACAAAACATTTAGAAATCATTCCATTCTACATGTACAATCAGTAATTCTTAATATCATCATATAGTTGCATATTCATCATTTCTTAGTACATTTGCATCGATTTAGAAAAAGAAATAAAAAGACAACAGAATAAGAATTAAAACGATAATAGAGAGAAAAAAAAAACCTATACCTCACATGCAGCTTCATTCAATGTTTTAACATAATTGCATTACAATTAGGTAGTATTGTGCTGTCCATTTCTGAGTTTTTATATCCAGTCCTGTTGCACAGTCTGTATCCCTTCAGCTCCAATTACCCCTTCTCTTTTTTTTTTTTTAATTAACGGAAAAAATGAAATTAACCCAACATTTAGAAATCATACCATTCTACATATGCAATCAGTAATTCTTAACATCATCACATAGATGCATGATCATCGTTTCTCAGTACATTTGCATCGGTTTAGAAGAACTAGCAACACAACCGAAAAAGATATAGAATGTTAATATAGAGAAAAAAATAAAAGTAATAATAGTAAAAACAAACAAAACAAAACAAAAACCTATAGCTCAGATGCAGCTTCATTCAGTGTTTTAACATGATTACTTTACAATTAGGTATTATTGTGCTGTCCATTTTTGAGTTTTTGTATCTAGTCCTGTTGCACAGTGTGTATCCCTTCAGCTCCAATTGCCCATCATCTTACCCTGTTTCTACCTCCTGCTGGACTCTGTTACCAATGACATATTCCAAATTTATTCTTGAATGTCCGTTCACATCAGTGGGACCATACAGTATTTGTCCTTTAGTTTTTGGCTAGACTCACTCAGCATAATGTTCTCTAGGTCCATCCATGTTATTACATGCTTCATAAGTTTATCCTGTCTTAAAGCTGCATAGTATTCCATCGTATGTATATACCACAGTTTGTTTAGCCACTCTTCTGTTGATGGAGATTTTGGCTGTTTCCATCTCTTTGCAATTGTAAATAACGCTGCTATAAACATTGGTGTGCAAATGTCCGTTTGTGTCTTTGCCCTTAAGTCCTTTGAGTAGATACCTAACAATGGTATTGCTGGGTCGTATGGCAATTCTATATTCAGCTTTTTGAAGAACCGCCAAACTGCCTTCCACAGTGGTTGCACCATTTGACATTCCCACCAACAGTGGATAAGTGTGCCTCTTTCTCCGCATCCTCTCCAGCACTTGTCATTTTCTGTTTTGTTGATAATGGCCATTCTCGTGGGTGTGAGATGATATCTCATTGTGGTTTTGATTTGCATTTCTCTAATGGCCAGGGACATTGAGCATCTCTTCATGTGCCTTTTGGCCATTTGTATTTCCTCTTCTGATAGGTGTCTGTTCAAGTCTTACATATGCCCTTTGACTAAAACCAACCAGAGAAAAAATATAGTAAACCACATTAAATGAGACCACCGTATTATACAATAATGCACTCAGGAAAAAAATAAAGACTACTATGCAGGTTTTTATGAGCCAAGTCAGCTCAGAGTACATCTCAATTCTGTGCTATTCCATGAGTTGGTCACACAGCCACCAGGTAGCTTGGAAATGTAGGTTAGCTGTAGATCTACAGGTAGGATGAAACAAATTTGGTGAACAGCTCTCCACTCAGCCCCATGATAGTTGTTCATTAAGCCTATGATAAAATAATATTATGAGAGTCTAACTGAAATGAATGATTAAAAGATCATTTTCAGACCAAAAATGCACAACAGAAGATAATCAACTAGTTACACATTTTTAAAGTGCTCACTCCATCCTTTCAAAGTTTCCAGGCACCCAGTTTTCTCCCTTTGATATTGGAATTTGGCATGTTTGTACCTATGGGTCAACGTATGCAAGGCACAGAGGCAAGACAAGAAGCATGCATTTGACATTCAATAAGCTGAACCAAACTGGGCTCTGCAAATCATGCAGAGTTTGACTGGAAGAATAGAAAAGTACATTATTGGAAGCAACCATGGAGAAGCTCAGCTGGCCACTTCTTCTTTCACTCACCTTTACTCAGCGACACCCTTAAAAAAATATTTCCCAATGTCTGAATAGTGAAAAGACTCAGCCATAGTCAGAAAGAAGTACAGATTAACAAAACCAAAACCAAAAAGCAAGTAACCAACCAACCAAAACAAAACTTGCAGGCAAAGAGCAATTCAACTGAAAATGTACAATGAATGTTCATGATTCTCCATGTAGATGTGGGTGAGGAGGTAAAAATGAAAGGAAAAATTGTCTGAATCAGCAGAAAGCAGAGCTCTATTTCCTAAACCTTTCCAGGGCTCTGTCCCCTGAACCTTTCCCAAGGTTCCTATCAGCTAAAAATGCATTTCCTAAAGCAAAACCAATATCAACTTGGAACTCCCTGAGATTGAAAGACGTTGGTGAATGTAGTCTTCCTGTTTTTGCGTCGAAACATGGAACCCATAGGCTCCATGGGAAAGTTGTGATTCTGTGGGACCATAAGTGCCTTGGTCTCTTCATGAGGTGAAACAAGAGAATGAAACCAAGCAATGGCAAGTTCAGCCAAAGAGAATCATTCCTGGGAAAGTTTTCTTGCTGGAGCTACTGGCTTCACAAAACTCCCCTTACCTACCCTTAACCACAAACCTAGTTAAAGTGCTACCTGTGAAGGTGTGTTTCTTACATCTGAATGAGTTGCATATATTCAGAGTGAATATAGCTGGTTTGTTGCAGTCCATAGTGCTTAAGTTGGAATACCCTGTAAGTTACAGATATATCAACTTTTCCTTCTCAGTTTAGGTGCTGGTGAGTGAAGACAAATAAAATATGGCCATTGCCCTTGAATTGATTAGCATGTTAAATGGGAAAGTGGCATTAGATTAATTCAGGGTGAACACACTGAGGGCTTAGCATTCAAAACGATTTTGCATTCAGTTTACTAAAGTGTTTCTTGCTCTATCAGAGTGTGAGTTTCTTATCTTTGTCAATTCTGAATCATAAGTATCTATCAAAGGTCTTGCAGTATTCAATGTTGTGCATTTTAAAGAGTTTTTCATGTAAGTGAATGAGTAGTTGCCATAGTGATTGTCCTTCTATCTGGAAATGAGTAAATGGCTAGTCCACTTATTTAGGAAACAATTCAGTATAAGAAATTTTATTTCAAAACAATCTCCCTGTCTCTGACTTTGATGCTATGGTATCTGAGTATCCTTAATTTCCAACTGCTAGACAAGCCCTCTGTTCTAGTTTGCTAGCTGCTGGAATGCAATATACCAGAAACGGAATGGCTTTTAACAAGGGGAATTTAATAAGTTGCTAGTTTACAGTTCTAAGGCCAAGAAAATGTCCCAATTAAAACAAATCTATAGAAATGTCCAATCAAAGGAAAAGTTACCTTGGTTCAAGAAGGCCGATGAAGTTCAGGGTTTCTCTCTTAAGTGAGAAGGCACATGGAGAACACAGTTAGGGCTTCTCTCTCAGCTGGAAGGGCACATGGTGAATACACCGTCATCTGCTAGCTTTCTCTCCTGGCTTCCAGTTTCATGAAGCTCCCCGAGAGGCGTTTTCCCTCTTCATCTCCAAAGGTCGCTGGCTGGTGGACTCTCTGCTTTGTGGTGCTGCAGCATTCTCTGCTCTCTCTGAATCTCTCATTCTCCAAAATATTTCCTCTTTTATAGGACTCCAATAAACCAATCAAGACCCACCCAAATGGGTGGAGACATGTCGTCCCCTAATCCAGTTTAACAACCATTCTTGACTAAATCATATCATCCAGGGAGATGATCTCATTACAGTTTCAAACATACAGTATTGAATAGAGATTATTCTACCTTTACAAAATGATATTTTGATTAAAACATGACTTTTCTTAGGGGGCATACTTCCTTTCAAACAAGCACACCCTCCAAGCTCATTAATTCCTAGTTTTTCTTGTTTGCACATAATACCAATAAATCTCATTTAGCAGTATTGAGTAAATTCAAAGCAGTAAATCAGAAGTAGACACATAGAAAACAGTAAAGTTTGGCAGAAGAAAGCTGAAAAGTACATTCCAGAACTCTCACCACTGAAAACAAATTTATTGCTTTCATTTAAATTAATATGAAGGTGCTAATAGCTGACATTCATTGTACATTAAGTGCTTTTTTTGAATCATTTGCTCTATGATCCTCACATAAATCTTATGTCTTAAGTGAAATAGATTTATTAGCACCTTTATATAGGTGAGGAAATTATATCTCAGGGCAAGTGTCATGGTCAGGTTCATGTGTCAACTTGGCCAAGTGGTGGTTGGGCAAATGCTGGCTTGTCTGTTGTGATGAGGACATTTCATAGAATTAAATCATGATCATGTCAGCTGCATCCACAGCTGATTCCATTTGTAATCAGCCAAAGGGGCATGTCTTCTGCAATGAGTGATGCTTAATCTCATCACTGAAAGCCTTATAAGGAGGATTCAGAAGAGACAAGCTTTTCCTGTTTCGGCTGGTGAGCCTTTCCTGTGGATTTCATCCAGACCCTGCATTGGAATCATTGGCTTCACAGCCTACTCTGCAGATTTTGGACTCTGTGTTCCCATGGTCACATGAGACACTTTTATAAATTTTATATTTGCGAGTGTTCCCTGTTGATTCTGTTTCTCTAGAGAACCCTACCTAATACATCTTGGTACCAGGAATGGTTCTTAAGAAACAGAATCTTAAAAATGGGTTTTTATGAATGACTTTCTACTCTGACTGGACTCAAAGACACTAAGGACTCTGATTCCCATAATCAGAATGACATTCCCAATCCATGGAGTGAGTTGGCAAAAGAGATAGTCAAAATATCACCATTCAATTCTCCTAATGCTTTGCTTGTACGAAGCCAGGTTCTGGGGGATAATGTTTTTGACACTTTTACAGAGTTTTATAGAAATAAGAGGTATAGAGATGTTGGTTGGTTGTTGTTAGATACACTGGCTACATTAAGGGGTGGAAGGGATGGGTTTAAGGCTTCAAATGAGAAGCTTAAGCGCCGCCTGAAAGATGTAGATGTTTCTATGAGTATCCTGAAGGAAAAATCTTATTTCCTGTAGCTGTAGACTTGAGATCTCTGAAAATAAGACTCAGAATCTTATTGTTAGAGTAGCAACTTTGCAACATAAACTGAAATCTCAATCTTGCATGGTGTCTGCTGTTAAAGTGAGGGCATTGATTGGAAAGGAGTGGGACCCTGAAAAATTGGATGGCGACATATGGATTGATAATGATGTTGGGGGTGAGGTTGAAACCCTGGATTGTGCTGAGTCTTCTCTAGATAACCCTGTAATAGTTTGCCCTGAAGACATAACTGCCCCACCTCCAGCCTGCCTTGAGGAGTTGGCCACGCAACCTCCTCCTGAAGGGATTAGCCCTAGAGTAATTAATCCTGTTTCACCAGATGAGACTGCAAACGAAGACCCTGAAGCAAATGACTTGGAAGATATTTCTAATTCTTTTCATGAACCACCTCCACCACCCCTCATTTCTTCGAGACCTATAAACTAGACTAAAGTCCCAAAAGGCCCCTAAGGGTGTGGTACAAATTATCACACACGAGGAGGTATGTTATACTCCAAAAGAACTATGTGAGTTTTCCAATTTATATAGACAGAAATCAGGGGACTATGTGTGGCAATGGATTTTAAGGGTGTGGGATAATGGTGGGAAGAATATAAGGCTGGATCAAGCTGAATTTATTGATATGGGCCCACTAAGCAGAGATTCTGCATTCAATGTTATAGCTTGAGGGGTTAGAAAAGGTATTAACAGTTTGTTTGGATGGTTGGTTGAAACATGGATCAAAAGGTGGCCAACATTACCTGAGGTTGAAATGTCAGAACTGCCCAGGCATAATGTAGATGAGGGGATCCCGAGGCTTAGAGAAATTGGAATGTTAGAGTGGATTTATCATGCAAAGCCTGCTCTTACACCACAGAAATGTCTGGAGGATGCACCTTTTACCAGAACAGTGAGAAATAAATTTGTGAGACTAGTGCCATCACACCTAAAGAGCTCTGTAGTTGCACTTCTCTGTAGGTCAGATATTATTGTAGGAACTGCTGTCACTGAGCTGGAATCCTTAAACACAATGGAGATGACAAGATCCCGAGTTGGCAGAGGCCAGGCGGCAGCACTTAATCACCAAAGACAGGTAGATGTGGCTATTATAATAGACAGCAAACTCAAAGCAGGCATCAAAATTATATGACACACAGAGATTTGTGACGTTGGATAGTAAATCATGGGGTAGCTAGAAATACAATAGAAGGACAGTCTACTAAATTCTTGTTTGAGCTGTATAAACAAAAGAGTTCTAGGTCAAGTGAACAGAAGTCTAACCTGAATTACAAAAACACAGAGTCACGGCCCCTTAACCAATTTCCAGATTGAAACAGTTTACAGACTCAGAGCCCCTTGAATGAAGGGGAGGCCAGGTCCCTTTGGGGGAGAACCCTGCTATACTGCCACAAATTTATACTGTTAATCTTCCTCCAAGCCTTCCCAAAAGAGACCAGCAGCCTTTTACCAGGATAACTGTGCACTGGGGAAAAGGAAATGATCAGATATTTTGGGGATTATTAGACACTGGTTCAGAAGTGACGTTAATTCCAGGGGACCCAACACATCACTCTGGACCACCGCGCAGAGTGGGGGCTTATGGAGGCCAGGTGATCAATGGAGTTTTAGCTCAGGTCCATCTCACAGTGGGTCCAGTGAGCCCCTGGACCCATTCTGTAGTTATTTCCCCAGTTCCAGAATGTATAATGGTATAGGCATACTGAGCAACTGGCAGAATCCCCACATTGGCTCTCTAACTCATGCAGTGAGGGCTATTATGGTAGGAAAGGCCAAGTGGAAGCCACTAGAACTGCCCCTATCTAACAAAATAGTAAATCAGAAGCAATACTGGATTCCTGGAGGGACTGCACAGATTACTGCCACTCTTAAGGACTTGAAGGATGCAGGGGTGGTGATTCCCACCACATTCCCATTCAACTCTCCTATTTGGCCTGTGCAAAAAACCGATGGGTCTTGGAGGATGACAGTGGATTATTGTAAGCTCAACCAGGTGGTAACTCCAATCACAGCTGCTGTTAGAGATGTGGTATCATTGCTTGAGCAAATCAATACATCCCCTGGTACCTGGTATGTAGCTATTGATCTGGCAAATGCTTTTTTCTCAATAACTATTAGTAAGGACCACCAGAAACAGTTTGCTTTCAGCTGGCAAGGTCAGCAGTATACTTTCACTGTCCTATCTCAATGGTATATCAGCTCTCTAGCCCTGTGTCATAATCTTGTCCGCAGGGAGCTTGATCATTTTTCCTTCCCATAAGACATCACACTGGTCCATTATATTGATGATATTATGTTGATTGGACCTAATGAGCAAGAAGTAGCAACTACTCTAGATTTACTGGTAAGGCATTTGCATGTCAGAGGATGGGAGATAAATCCAACAAAAATACAGGGGCCTTCCACCTCAGTGCAATTTCTACGTGTCCAGTGGTGTGAGGCATGTCAAGATATCCCTTCTAAGGTGAAGAATAAGTTGCTGCATCTGAACCCTCCTATGACTGAAAAAGAGGCACAATGCCTAGTTGGTCTTTTTGAATTTTGGTGACAACATATTCCTCATTTGGGTGTGCTACTCTGGCCCATTTATCAAGTGACCAGAAAAGATGCTAATTTTGAGTGGGGTCCTGAACAAAAGGAGGCTCTGCAACAGGTCCAGGTTGCTGTACAAGCTGCTCTGCCACTTGGACCATATGATCCAGCAGATCCAATGGTGCTGGAAGTGTCAGTGGCAAATAGAGATGCTGTCTAGAGCCTTTGGCAGGCCCCTATAGGAGAATCACAACACAGACCCTTAGGATTTTGGAGCAAAGCCTTACCATCTGCTGCAGATAACTACTCTCCTTTTGAGAAACAGCTTTTGGCCTGCTACTGGGCCTTAGTAGAAACTGAACACTTAAACATGGTCCACCAAGTTACCGTGAGACCTGAGTTGCCTATCATGAGCTGGGTGTTGTCTGACCCACCAAGCCGCAGCAGCACTCTATTGTAAAATGGAAATGGTATATACAGATAGAGCCAGAGCAGGTCCTGAAGGCACAAGTAAGTTACATTAAGAAGTGGCCCAAATGACCATGGTTTCCACCCCTGCCACATTACCTTCTCTTTCCCAGATCAGAGCTAAGGCCTCTTGGGGCATTCCTTACAGTGAACTGACTGAGGAAGAGAAAGCTCAGGCCTGGTTTACAGGTGGTTCAGCATGATATGCAGGTACCACCTGAAAGTGGACAGTTGCAGCATTACAACCCCTTTCTGGGGTGTCCTTGAAGGACAGTGGTGAGGGGAAATCCTCCCATTGGGCAGGACTTCAAGCAATGCACCTGGTTGTTCATTTTGCTTGGAAGGAAAACTGGCCAGAGGCGCATTTGTATATTGACTCATGGGCTGTTGCTAATGGTTTGGCTGGATGGTCAGGGACTTGGAAAGACCAAAATTGGAAAATTGGTAACAAAGAGGTCTGGGGAAGAAGTATGTGGCTAGACCTTTCTGAGTGGGCTAAAAACATGAAGGTATTTGTTTCCCATGTGAATGCACACCAGAGGGTGACTTCAGCAGAGGAAGATTTTAACAATCAAGTGGATAAGATGACCTGTTCTGTGGATACCAGTCAGCCTCTTTTCCCAGAAACTCCTGTCATTGCCCAATGGGCTCATGAAAAAGTGGTCATGGTAGTAGGGATGGAGGTTATGCATGGGCTCAGCAACATGGACTTCCATTTACCAAGGTTGACCTGGTTACAGCCACTGCTGAGTGCCTAATCTGCCAGCAGCAGAGACCCACACTCAGCCCCCGATATGGCACCGTTCCCCAAGGTGACCAGCCAGCTACATGGTGGCAAGTTGATTACATTGGACCACTCCCTTCATGAAAGGGGCAATGATTTGTTCTAACTAGAATAGACACATACTCTGGATTTGGGTTTGCTTTCCCTGCACACAATGCTTCTGCCAAAATTACCATCTGTGGGCTTACAGAATGCCTTATTCATTGTCATGGTATTCCACGTAGCATTGCTTCTGATCAAGGAACACAATTCACAGCAAATGAAGTGTGGGAATGGGCACATGCTCATGGAATTCTCTGGTCTTACCATGTTCCCCATCATCCAGAAGCAGTTGAATTGATAGAACGGTGGAATGGCCTTTTGAAAGCTCAATTACGGTGCCAACTAGGTGGCAATACCTTGAAAGGCTGGGGTAATGTTCTCCAGGAAGCTGTATATGCTCTGAATAAGCATCCACTGTATGGTGCTGTTTCTTCTATAGCCAGGATCCATGGGTCCAGGAACCAAGGGGAGTTGTACTACTCACTATTATCCCTAGTGATACACTAGGAACATTTTTTATTTTCTGTCCCTGCAACCCTGAGCTCTGCTGGTCTACAGGTTTTAGTTCCAAAATGGGATGTGCTTCCACCAGGAGAAACAACAATGATTCCACTGAACTGGAAGTTAAGGCTGCCACCTGGTCACTTTGGGCTGTTTATGGCACTGGATCAACAAGCCAAGAAGGGGATTACATTATTATCTGGGGTAATTGAGGAAGTAAGATTGCAACTACATAATGGAGGTAAAGAAGAGTTTTCGCGGAATATAGGAGATCCCCTAGGGTGTCTTTTAGTACCACCATGCCCTGTGATTAAAATCAATGGAAAACTGCCACAACCAAATCCAGGAAGGACTACCAATGGCTCTGAAGCTTCAGGAATGAAGGTTTGGGTCACCCCACCAGGCAAAGAACCACGGCCAGCTGAAGTGCTTGCTGAGGATAAAGGGAACATGGAATGGGTAGTGGAAGAAGGTAGTGATAAATATGAACTTCGACCATGTGATCAGTTATAGAAATGAGGAATGTAATGCTATTTTGTTCCTGTTATACTATTCAAGTTGTAAGATATCAAGTTTAAGAATGAATATTACCAAAGAATTTGCACCCTATTGTGGATAGATTTAATGTGTTTCCAGTTATATGCAGGACAGTTGAGTATTGTTAGGTGAAAGAAAAAAACATGTGTGTTTTGTTGTTTTTATTTAGAAATTAGGTATGGTTTAAGGTGGTATGTATAGTTGCCAAGTTGACAAGGGGTAGACTGTCATGGTCAGGTTCATGTGTCCACTTGGCCAAGTGGTGGTACCTGTTAGTCTGGTTGGGCAAGTACTGGTCTTCTGTTGCAATGAGGACATTTCAAATAATTGAATCATGAGCATGTCAGCTGCATCCACACACAGCTGATTCCATTTGTAATCAGCCAAAGGGGCGTGTCTTCTGAAATGAGTGATGCTTAATCTAATCACTGAAAGCCTCATAAGGAGGATTCAGAAGAGACAAGCTCTTCCTGTTTCGGCTGGTGAGCCTCTCCTGTGGGGTTCATCCAGACCCTCCATCGGAATTGTTGGCTTCAGCCTACTCTGTGGATTTTGGACTTTGTGTTCCCACGGTCACATGAAACACTTTTATAAATTTTATATTTGTGAGTGTTCCCTGTTGATTCTGTTTCTCTAGAGAACCCTAACTAATACCACAAGTGAACAATTTCCCAGAGGTCACACAATTAGGGACTGTTTGAGGTGGGATTGTAATACAGGGAGTCTGATGCCAGAAACCCCCCTACCCCCTTCCCCTCCCTTGTACTTCACAGTGCCTGAAACTTCCGCCATCATCTCTGGTATGTACCACTGGGTCTTCCTTCTCCTAAGTCATTGTAGATGCTGAGATGTCTTTGCTCCCTATCTGAACCCTGAAACATAAGGATTCTTATCCTCCCTGGTCATGTACTGGTGTTCCCTTTCCTTCGTGCTCCCTTGGACCTATCCACTTGTGTCCTTTAACTCTGGGCAATTTTCATTCCCTCTTCCAGGAATATTCTACTCACTTGATGATCATCCTTCCTTCCATTCTCCCTCCTTCCCTCTCTCCCTCTCTCCCCTCCTTTGTTCCATTCTCCCACTTTCCTCCCTTCCTCTCTTCCTCTTCCTCTTCCTCTCCTCCCTCCCTCCCTCTTGGAAGAATAAGTGGCACACATGATGCTCACCATCCAGCATTCCTATTGTATTCAAGATAACTTGATCTTGAATAACTTCTCTGGAATGATAGAAAATAAATTCATAGCAAGGAAGAAGTCTTATATGACAGGACAGCAGAATTTTACCTGCAGGATTGTGCACAAAAACAACCTGCAAAACACATACAGTTAATGAAAGCAAATATTTAAAGTAGAGCTTGATTGATGATAGACTCCAGAGCAAATTTGAGCTAAAAATATATTCATGTTTGAACTTCATGGGATTTTATAAATTTAAACCAGAACTTGAAAATTTGGAGATTAAATATATAAATCAGAAATTTACATGTCTCGTATAAATATTAGAAATTATAGCGCTAGGTCCAACTTCTAAGAGGAATACCAATTTCTGGAATTGAGAAGCTCCTGAGGAGAGATAAGTGTCTTCCCTCCCCAAATTATATGATAGTTCATAATATTCATGCCATGTGAGCCTAAGTTTTATCACTGCTGCCTTAATCACCAATAACTACATTAGTTGACATAGATATGTCTATATCTGTATCCATATCTACATCTATTTATGTCTATCTATCTATCTATCTGTCTGTCCGTCCGTCTGTCTGTCCGTCCATCCATCCATCCATCTATCTCTCTGTCTCCCCTTGTGTGAAACCATCACCCCAATCAGCATCAGGCAGTAGAATACTCATGGGCTGGAAACCTACCTGATGTTGCAATACCAGTCAACTAAGTACAATACAGATATTAAATATTATAAGGACATGTCTAAGAATGTATAATGCATACTGCTCTGGGTGCTCTCAATGACTGAGCACTTTAGATGGTAGACACACACACACACACACACTCACATACATGCACATACGCATATATGCATGCACATGAGTCTATACATACACATGCATACTGTTTATGAAGTATGCCACAATAGTATCATACAGTCAGAGCTAAGCTTTACCAGAGTCATACCCAAAGATGAAATTTATCTTCCTAACTTGCTTATCAAAGACACATTTTGACTCCTCAAAAGCATTGCACACCACAAGCACTCTGTGTGCAATGTAACAAGCAAGGAGACACTTCTAAAATAAAAGGTTGGGAAAATTGACACAAGTCTTCAAAGTAGATTGTTGGGTATTACATAGAATCTGTGGATCATTTTGGGTAGAATTGGCTATAAGGGAAATGCAAATTAAGACAACAATGAGATATCACCTCATACCTATAAGAATGGCTGCCATTAAACAAACAGGAAACTATAAATGTTGGAGAGGATGTGGAGAAATTGGGACACTTATGCACTGCTGGTAGGAATGTATAATGATGCAGCCACTATGGAAGACAGTTTGGCGGTTCCCTAGGAAACTAAGTATTGAGTTGCTTTATGACCCAACAATACCAATACTCAGTATATACCCAGAAAAGTTGAAGGCAGTGACACAAACAGATATTTGCACACCGATGTTTATGGTGGCAAAATTCACAATTGCCATGAGATGGAAACAATCCAGATGCCCATCAACAAACGAGTGGAGAAACAAAATGTGGTATCTACATACGATGGGATATTATGCAACATTTAGACAAAATGATGTCCCAAAACATATGACCACATGGATGAAACTTGAGGACATAATGCTGAGTGAAATATGTCAGACACACAAAAAAAACAGATACTGTGTGATTCCATTTTATCACTCTGATAAAGCCCCCAGTGTTTTGGAGCAGCTAGAAGGAAAAATCTGAGATGAGGGCATGGTAACCCATGACAAACTCTTGTAATATTCTGTAGCTGCTTATAAAGTGTGCTTTGAAAACTAGCTTTTTTTCTTTCCTTTGTATATATATGTTTTACTTTACAACCAAAAAGGTTTAAAAAATAGGCAGTTATAGTAATATTAGATAAAATAAATTCCTGAAATCAAAAATTTGAAAATATTTAGTAGCATAGCTCACTATTATAAAATAGTTGATAACTTTTTACTTGATATTTTGAGAAAGCACACAGTTTTGATAGTTAATCAAGTGGTATTTAAGATACTGTTTAATATTTAGAATTCAAGTAACTCTGACATCTGTATTTATAGATGCTTTTCTTCCTTACTTTAATTTTAAACTGGTTTATGAAACATATTGTACAAACAGGCTTAATGATGATTGCTTAGATATGTATTTTTTAATATGCTTATGGACACGCTAACTAAGATATCCATCTTAGGTGGTTAAGATTTCCATATGTTAATTGTAAAAATATTTGTATCTTCATATCTTTCTGAAATCAGGAAAATATTCTGTAACAGGTCATTACTATAGCAAGCAATTCAGGTATTTGTAACAACTTTCTACTTGATATTTTGAGAACACTCACAGTTTTGACAGCTGATCAAATGGTATCTAAGTTAGTATTCAATACTTAGAATTTAAGAGTTTTGGTATCTGAATATGCAGATTTTTTCCTTGCCACTTTAATTTTAAATTGGTTTATGAAACTTACTGTGCAAACACAAGCTTTACAATGATTTTATGAATACTTTATTTAAATATGCCAATGGTTAAGCTAAGATATCCATGGTTGGTGGTTCTAAGTGTGTTTGTTTTCTTAAATTAAAAAAAAAAAAAGCAGTTGAGGGCCCAGTTTGATTTTTCAAATCAATGTCCATAATTCACCCATTATGATAGCAAAAGAGCAGAGTCTTACTTCTAATTTCTAGAGCCTATCATACTCAATTCTTACACTGGAAATGAAATCTCCTCATGCTAGAACAAAATCTCAGATCTTACTCATTTAGGTTGTATTGCAGTTGATTTGTCCATTTCTCAAGTATATTCGTCAAAATTATAAGGATAACCACTTTCCCTTGTTCATGATTCCCTGAAGCAATTTTACATACATTAAAAAATAGCAAAGACAATCTTTCACAGTACATGGTTTCAGTTTCTGGAGATGAGTGTCTCTTTATCCATTTGCCACATAGTTAAAATGATGATTTTTTTTTCTTTTACTGTTGGTTGAAAAAGTGCTCTAAATGTCCCTACATAAACATTTTACAATGATTCATTTTAAGTTCCTATGCTGAGGCGCACCCCTTCTCATTAGCATATCACAGGCTAGCGCTTTGAGCCAAAAGAGACTAAATATAATTCACAATATGCAAATACTCGGCTTTGCGTCTGACTCCTTTCTTTTTCTCTTTTTGAAAAGGAACAGATGAAACCAAATTAGGCAGATGTTCATATGTATGGCCTGATGCTTTGGGCTTGTCATAAAACCTTCATGGTCCAGAATAATACAATTTATGAAAGTTCAATAGAAGTGAATTCGCTTTTTAATAGATGAGAGTATGACATTAATATCTATCAAGTTGGTAATGACATTTGAGTTCTTTTTTTTTTTTTTTACACAGGATATGTTTTGGCAAAATATGAATACATGAAATTTTTGAAGTCCAAATCCTTTTCACATATATCTAAGTTTCATTAATTAAAAGAATCATCTTGTGATTTTATAAAATGAAGAAATAAAGCCTTAATTTATTGCTATATGAATCAATTTATTATTTTTCTCTCCTTAAATTAGCTAAGCTTTAAATAATGAAGTTTTAAATGATTGGAATCAGCAAAGGTCCTTCATGCATGAAAGACAGCCTTAGGGTTTGAGAACATTGAACTATATAGTGTGAATATTGAATTTTTTGTTTAAACAACCTATTATGTGTTTGTCCTTCATCAAAGTAGAAATATATTAAAATAAGCTTTTAATTTTAGAATCATTTTAGACTTACCCAAAAGTTGTGAAGATAGTACAGAGAATTCCCACTTATTCCACACCCTGTTTTCCTTATCATTAACATCTTACATTGTTATGGCACATTTGCCATAACTAATGCATTGATATGATATAATATTATTGATGAAGTCCCTATTTTAGTCAAATTTCTCGAGTTTTTAACTAATATTTACTTGTGTTCCAGATTCCCATCCAGGTTACATTATACATGGTCATCATGAATCCTTGACCTCCTCTTGGCTGCCACACTTTCTGACTTTCCTTGTATTTGATTTTCTCGAGAGTTTTGAGAATACTGGTTCAGTATTTTATAGAATGTCCCTATATGAGGACCTGATGATTTTCTCATAGCTAAACTGGAATTATGTTTTTCTGAGACCAAAGTCAGAGGGATAATGTACCGTTCTCATTGCATCGTACCAGAGGTACATGCTATCAACATGACATGTCATTGTCAATGTGAACTTTGATCACCTGGCTTGAGGTAATGTTGGCCAGTTTTCCTCACTGTAAAGGTACTTCTTTTTTCTCCTTTTCCATACTGTACTCTTGAAAAAAGCCACTATCCACAGCTCAAACTTAGAGTGAGAAGTTATGCTCCACCTCCTTGAGAGCTAAGAATCTATATAAATCATTTGGAATTTTGTTCCGAGGTCTAATTTCCCCCATTCATTTATTTATTCAATCATTTATATTGATATAAAATATCAATATAATAATATCAGTGTAATATCAGTATGGCTTCATGAACTTTTTTTATACTTTGGAGTATATATAACTCGGGATTTTAGTGCTACTCTATTTCTTCCTCAAATTGTCCCATCTTTGGCCATTGGGAGTTCTTTTGGTGGTTCATGTGTCCCTTTGACATGCTCCCAGCATTGCTTTTGTTTTATTTTTGTTTTTGTGCTTATTATGTTATTTAAATTGTTTATCTATTGTACCAGTCCTAGAATCATCCTTTTTTTTTTCCATCCCTTGGTTCCTTTTATTGGAGAATGGTGTTCAAAGGCAAAATCTAGGCTCTAGGTTTGCTCATTGCTGCTGGGCTGTGCTTTCTTTTAGGCATTTTTAGCTGATAGCATAGATAAACATATGCAGTTATACTAATTCATCTATATGCACATATCTATAAATATTTCTCTATATAACTATCCATACCCATTTTAATTTTTAATAACTTTTTAAATTTTATAATATAACATATATACAAAGCAAAGAAAGAAAAAAAGCAATAATTTTCAGAGCACTCTTTAACAAATAGTTACAGGACAGATCCCAGAGTTTGTCATGGGCTCCCATACCATCCTCTCAGATTTTTCCTTCTGGCTGCTCCAGACTACAGAGGGCTAGAAGGAATAAATATTTTTTATCATCACAATTGACTTTTTCTTTCTTTTTTGTGAAAAATAGTATATACATATACAAAAAAGCAATACATTTCAAAGCACAGCACAACAATTAGTTGTAGAACAGATTTCAGAGTCTGCCAGAACCATTTTAATTTAAACATGAGTTCATACTGATGTCTCTAATTCTAATCTATTGTCAAATATGCCTTTTTAAGCTTCTACTACTCTAATAGTGAGAGACCTGCCTCCAACCATCCACCATCCTTATACTTAAGGGTTTATTTCCAGTACACATGTATAGCAGTTTTAGAATTGTTGATCCCATAATACAGAGTATAAGGAGACCTAGGGATACATAGAAGCTAGAGATGGGTGAACGGTTAGCTAATGAGGTTGAACTTAAATGTAAGGGAATAGATAGAAGTGAAGGTCTTCACTAGTGGGTCTACAAGCAATAGTACCATATTGAAGGTGAATGTGATTAAAAGGGGCTGTATAGGGAAGTATAGACTCATGTGTCCCACCAATTAACACTACAAATATAAATAAATTCTTTCATGAACTATTGTAAAGGTATGAATCTTGTACAATGTTAAGTTCTGAGTATAAGGGGGAGGGAACTGTTGTTACTGCATGCTATGGGCTATGTTTAACGGGAAAATAGCAACAGTACCACAGCAATGCCAGAGGCAAATAATAGGAGGATGCACAAGAGTTAAAGGGAGGCTTGGGTTTTCTATTTGGTGACGGTGTGTTTATTGGCTATCTTTCTCTTGGAAACAATGAAATTATCTAAAATTGAGTGTTCATGGGCTGTTGACTCTGGACATGATACTTGATGCCCAATGAATGGAGATGGCTGAAGGATGCACTGATTGAGAAGTAGATTGGCAAATTATGGTATATACATGTGATTGAAATTTGCGCTGTGACAAAAAGGAATGAAGTTGTGAGTCACGCAACATTGTGAATGAAACTGTGGGTTGAAATAAGCCAGAAACAAAAGCAAATATCACATGGTCTCATTTAGAAAATACTTATAAGAAAACAGGGGCCTAGATTGTAAGCTCTTATAGCAGTCACATTTAGTCCAGAGCAATAATTGTTATTGCTGGATTTTGAGAAGATGTTTATATATGCATAACCTGGTATTTAGAATTAAGAATGAAGGCAATCAGGTCGGGATTAAGGTCATTCAGAATAGGCATAAGGAAGACATTGTCTGTGTTTTAGAACTTTATCTACTCTTTGAGACCAAAGGAAGAAAGTTTATTTGTCCAGAATCTAAATTTCTGTAGCACATAATCTAACTAAACCTGTCTGGATAGATGATCATTTAAACAATCTGAGCACAGGAAGCCCAGAACAAGAATGAGGGTCTATAATCCTGTATAGCTTAATGAATGCCTGGCATTCCAGAGTATATTAAGCAGATAGTCAAAAAGTATTGGCAAAGTTCCTTGAGAGGTAGGAGAAAAATTATGAAACTATTAAATTTTACCACTGGGGAAACCCCAGATACTATGTAAAACATTAGGGACACCCAAATCAATAAGACAAGCCCTTGACCTTGAATTTTGTTCTTGTGAAGCTTATGTATGTAGCGGAGAAGCTTAGCCTACCTATAGGTATGCCTAAAAGTTATTTCTGGAGGACATCTTTTGTTGCTCAGATGTGGCTTCACTCTCTCTAAGCCCAACTCTGCAAGTGAAATCATTGCCCTCCCCACTACGTGGGACATGGCATCTAGGGGTGCAAGTCTTCCTGGCAACATGGGAGATGACTCCCAGGGATGAGTCTGGCCCTGGCACTGTGGGATCAACAGTTCCATCCTGACCAAAAGGGGGAGAACAAATGTAACCAATAAAGTGTCTGTGGCTGAGAGAGTTCAAATAGAGTCAAGAGGCTACTGACTCTAAAAAAAAAGTTTCAGTTAGACATTGGTACCTATTGTTAGAATGATAGGCTTGGACACCCAACAAGGGGCAAAAATAACAGCAGCCATCCCCCTCTGACACCCCCAGGTGATACGGAAACAGACTGTTCCTACCACATGGTAATCTGCACTCCCTTCCTCCCCGGGGCCAGTGGCTCAAGGTCTGTTTCTGTCCCATGTCCAGCAACCCCTCAGGCCACTTATCACCCAGCCTCCTCCCAAATATAAAAGATCCTCCATTGTTCTCCCCAATGGTTTGAAGGCTTTCAACCCTGCCATATTGTGCGCTTAAATAAAATTTGTTGCCTCCATGCCTCTTTTGGCCCATTTCTTCTCTTATACCTATCATAGCTTGCCAACCCCCGACAAAACCATTCCTGCCAATCCTAAAGAACACCCAGGGCCTTATATAAGATTCTACAAAGGTTCCATGCACTAGGGGGGTAACTTTCCAGAAACCTACAACCTCTAGATGTGTTGCAGGACCAGATAAGTCCTGAAATGCAGAGGGGCCAGCCTCCCCAGACCAACAGCTGATTCCATCCCCCATCCCATATTATGGACAGCCTCTTCCAACATGAAAAAGTTAGAATGGGTATAGCCCAAATGCCCCTAAAGAGTGGGAGAAAGATTTAAGGTGATGGTGGAGTGATACTGAGAGGGTAGGGCTTAACAAACAAGTATGATTGTTGAATCCCTACATTGATATTTCTTTTAGTCTCCAGTATCTTAGAGCAGCTAGAAGTAAAAACCTAAAATTGTGGATTGTAACCCATACCAAACTCTGAAATCTGTTCAATTAATTGTTGTGATGTGCTTTGAAATGTATTGCTTTTTTGTATATATGTTATTCTCACAAAAAGTCAATTGTGATGATTAATGCACAGCTATATGATGATATTATGAACCATTGATTGCATACTTTGAATGTCACATGGTGTGTGGATATATAACATATAACAATAAAAAATTTTAAAAAGAATTGCTGATCCTTACTGTACAACTAAAGTACAGTATCTATGTATACTTCCTCTTGTGCTTACCTTTATATTTACCTTTGGGAACTATTCATTTCCAGAGTTACTGAGGTCAGCACCTTTACACACACACACACACACACACACACACACACACACCCTCCCCCTGCTGCACCTCCTCAGTAAGTTTATGTCATCAACGGAATGGATTCTTTTGTCACAGTGTGCATTCAAATTAGGAATGCTCTGCCCTCCTAAACAATTTTCTTTTGACTTGTATAAAATAGAGTTCAGCCTTTTTGCTGTAAAATTCTATGGGTTTTGACAAATGCATAGTGTCATGTATCCGTGATTATGGTACCATACAGAACAGTCTCACAACCCTAAAAAATCCCCTGGGCTTCATCTATTCAGCACTCCCTCCTCCAAAAAGCCCTGGCAATCACTGATCTGTTTACCATTTCTATGGTTTGCCCTTTCCCAGAATATCACAGAAATGTTTGTAGCCTTTCAGATTGGCTTCTTTTACTTAGCAATATCCACGGAAGATTCATCTATGCATTTGTATGGCTTGAAAGCTCATTCCTAGTGTGTGTGCGAGTGTGTGTTACTTTCCATTGCATGGATATGCCTAAATTTCTTTATTTCCTTATCTACTGTAGTACATCCTGGTTGCTATTAGTTTTTGATAATTGTAAATGAAGCTGCTGTAAACACCTGCATGCATGTTATTGTGCAGACATAACATTTACAAATTAGTTTAGTAAGACCTAAAAGCATGACATATATTTAACTTATATTAATGATCTTCAATCATAAATTATTGTAAATGTGTTGAATACAACTAGAATGTAAAAAAAAAAATGTGAGAAAAACATGTTTCTGTAACAAGTGATAACCAGAGATTAATGTGAGGGTACGATATGGGCTGCTCTGACTCCTGCCAGTGTACCATCCCCTTGATAAGGACACTGGTGACCAGATTTCTGAAGCATAAACATCCAGTGCAGACCCACTCCAATGCATGTCAGGTTGAGGCACCTGACACCCAGGGGCTCTGACTCTCAGCTTCATAGTGTGTGCTGTGCTGCCAGGCTGCCACCCTCCCCCCATCCCCACACTGTGGACAGTGCCTCCTGCCTGTGGCTTTAGAATATCAACTGATGCCCATGGGATTTGGTTTGGGCCAATGGACTTTCAAGTCTCTGGTATCCTCCACCTTTAAATATATTGTGTGCATTGACTTGGTTATTGTACATTGGTTGTCTTAACAGTTTGTGATTAAGCAAGCGAATAGATTGCACTGAGCATTCAAACTATAGACATGCCAAGTCTGCATTTAAGTTGTGCTAAATTTATGTCATTTCCTGCCAAATATGCTTTGGGTTTGTTATGACAGAGCATGATTGCTGAATGGTATAGAATGGCTATATATTTGTAAGAAACTTGATTTGCTAATATGTTGTTGATGATTTTTACATCTGTGTTCATCACAGATGTTATTCTGTAGTTTTTCTTTCTACTAAAATACTTATATGGTTTGAGTGTTAGGATAATGCTGGCCTCATGGAATGAGTTAGAATGAGTTTCCAATGCCTCTGTCTTCTGGAAGAGATTGTGGAGAATTGGGGTTATTTCCTCCCTTACATATTTGGTAGAACTCATTATTGGATACATTCAGGCCTGGTGACTTCTTATATGGAAAATTATTAATTATTGGTTCAATTTCTTTAATAGACACAGGGCTATTCAAGTTATCTATTTGTCTTTGCGTGAGTTTTGGTATGCTTATCTTTCAAAGCATTGATACATTAAATATAAGTTATAAACTTGTGGTCGTAGGTTTGTGTGGAGTATTTCCTTACTATACTTTCAATGTCTATGAGATTGGTAGTGATGATACATTTTTTTCATTTCTGATATTAGTAATTTGAGTCTTTTGTCTTTTTTCTTTGATTAGCCTGGTTAGAGGTTTATCAGTTTTATTGATGTTTCAGAGATCCAGCATAAGGTTTTGTTGACTTTCTCTATTTACTTTTGTAAAATTTATAATTTCATTGATTTCTATTCTAGTTTTTTATTGTTATTTCCTTTGTTCTGATTGCTTTAGGCATAAATTATTTTTCTGTCTCTTATTTCCTAGAGTGGAAGCTTATGTTATCAATTTTAGGTATCTCTTCCTTTGAAATATGTGCCTTTATGCTATAAATTTCTCTCTAAACATTCCTTTCTCTACTTCTCACAAATTTTGATACTTTGCAATGTCATTTAATTTCTAATACTTCTAAATTTCTTGAAATTCTTATTTGACTCATGAGATATTTACAAGTATGTTATTTAATTTTCATATATTTGGGGAATTTTCAGCTCTTTTTCTGTTATTGATTTCTGGTTTAATTCCACTATGGTCTGAGAGCACCTTTATGTTTGGATGTATTTACAGCACAGAATATGATACATCAGTCAGTGTTCTACATGAGTTGGGGAGAATGTGTATATGCAGTTGTTAAAATGAGCATTCGGTAAGTCTCAGTTGGATCAGTTTGATTGATATTGCTGTGCAGGTCATTTCTGTCCTTGCTGATTTTCTCTCTGCTTGATCTATCAATTACAAGAGAGTGTTGATGTCTTCAATTATAATAGTAGATTTGTCTATTTCTTCTTTTGGTTGTATTAGGTTTTCCCTGAAGTATTTTAACGCAGATATTCTGTTAATTCCACACACATTTAGGTTTATTTCTTCTTGATGAACCAGCCCCTTTATCATTATCCAATACTTCTCTTTATCCCTGATTATCTTCCTGATTCTGAGGTCTGCTTAGTCTAAAAATAATAAAGCTACCTCAGCTTTCTTTTGATTATTGTTAAATGATATAGTTTTCCCTATTCCTTTATTTTTAACCTATCAGAGTCTTTATATTTAAAGTGGGTCACTTTATTTGGATTGTTTTTATTTTATATATATTTAAATATATAATATGTTCTATTTTATAAATACATCTATATTATATAAATAAATATTTTATTTTATGTGCATGAATAATTTGGATTAATGTCTACTTTATCTTCCTTTGTCCAACACTTTTCCCTTTTTTATGTAGGTCCAAATTTCATGCTTATATCATTTTTTTTTCCTTCTACTTGAGAAACTTCTTTTAATATTTCTTACAGGGTAGATCTGTCTGAGGAAATGTTTATTTCTTCTTCCCCTTTGAAAGATAATTTCAGTGGATACAAACTTCTAATTTGGCATTTCATTTTTCTTTCAATACTTTAAATATTTCATTCTACTGTCTTTTGCTTGCATGGTTTGAGATGAGAAGTTTGCTGTAATTCTTATCTTTGTTCCATTTTAAATAAGGTGTTAACTTTTCCTTCTGGCTTTTTTCATGTTTTGCCCTGTGCTTTTGTTTTTTGTAGTTGAAATATGGTTTGCCTTGGTATTTTGTTGTTTTTATGCTTCTTGTTTGTTTATTTTTGGTATTTATTTTGCTTGATAGTATCTGAGTTCCATCAATCTGCGGCTTTTTGTCTGTCATTAATTTTTCAAAGTTTTCAACTTTTATTACTTCAAATATTTCTTTCACTTAATTCTTTTCTTCTCTTTCTGATATTCCAATAACATGTAAATTATAAATTTTAATATTGTCCCACAAATATTTTGTCCTGTTTTCAATTTTTTTTTTTTTTTTTTTTTTTTTTTGCATTTCAGTTTTTGAGATTTTTATTGACCTGTCTTCAAATTCACTGATTCTTTCTTTGGCTATATTAAGTTAACTGATGAACTCATAAAAGGTGGTTTTAATTAGAGTTATTGTGGTTTTGATTTCAAGTATTTCTTTGAATCTTTTCTTTTTTAGAACTATCATCTCTTTACTTGTGTTAAACATCTGTTCTTGCATGGAATCTATTTTTTCTACTAGAGACCTTGACATATTATTAACAGTCATTTTAAATTCCTTTTTTATAACTTCAGTATCTGTGCCATATCTGAATCTAGTTATGATGATTGCTTTATCTCTTAAAGATGTTTATACTTTCCTTTTTGGCTTGACTTTTAATTTTTATTGAAAGCTTAGTATGTAATATCAAGTAATAGATTCTCAGTAAATACCTTATTGTCAGGATCTATGTTAATCTTGCTATGAGCTAGACTGTACTTAATGTTTGTTGTACCTATGAGTGCCAGAGATTTCAAATTCTTCTGGTATCTGTTTTTGTCTCCTCTCTTAACTCTGGACTCCTCTAAGTATCCCTCCACATAGAGATTCAGCATCTTGCAGCTTTTTCAGTTATAATCCACTGTTATTACACTGGAGGATTGTTGGTTTGGTAATAAGGTGTAAGGAAAAGTTAAGAGTTTATATTCTGATTTCAAACAGAGTCAAGAGCTTATCCTGGAGGTTATTCTTATGCATTATATAGATATCCCAACCTCCAGCATTTTGTCAAAATTACCCCTTAAAAGGTTGTACTGGTTTATGGTATCAGTGGCTTCTTCTCCAGTAAACACTTCTCAATTGTTATAGTTCTCTGGATATATGTCTGGATATCTGTCCAGATTTGGGGTGTCAATTTGCCCTGCCACCTAAAATTCCTGATTTATCCAAGGAAAAACAGTGATTTCAGTTAGTACAGGTTTTCCTTGTGAAAGTACAGGGATGGTGACTTTAAAGCCCTTTAGCATAACAGAACTGAAACAGAAAGTCCCACCTTGGCACTCTTTTCTCTTTATTTCTATCTTTTTATCTCTTTTCAGTGTCCCTAGGAAGAGCAGGAGAGGTGGTAAAGGAAGTTAGTTCTCCTTTTCTGTTTTATATCTATATAGGAAAATTATTTTCATAGAACAAAAAATGTTTCAAGGTCTTTCATTTCTGTTATGTTTTTTCAGTTTTTCAGATGTTTCCATTTAGTCACGAATTTTTCAGAAGGGAAAAGAATTATCAAAATCTTCATTTTATGTAGGTGCTCAATAAATTCTTTTTAGTTGGATGACTCAAAGAAGGCAGATTTGAGTTAAGAAGCCAGTCAATACCAGCGATGCAGTTCTTAGGCCTAAAATGCCTTGAACTTTTGGCCTTTGGATTTCTTGCTTCGTTTTCAAAACTCCCTTCTCCTCTGTTTAGCTGGAAGACTAAAACCAAATGGCAATACTATTCCAGTAATTGGCCATGGTGAGATTCAATTATTGCATCTGTCCATATTCTGGAAGAGGTTTCTCTATATCATGCAAGACAATCAACTTATTCTGTCTACTCTCTCTGCTGTTTTCTGAAGGAGGGGAATTGTTTCACAGGGAGCTCTCATAATCGCCAAATTTTAATCTAAATATTTAATCTAAAATTTAATCAAATTTTAATCTAGGTTGGCATAAATTTGTAGTTGGTTAATATTGTGTGTTCGCATCACTATTCCATAAGTGAGGTATCATTGAAAATAAAGAGATGATTTTATGTAAATATAAAGGATGGTTTGAGCTAGCACTTGAGCAGGCAATGAGGGTATTTTAAGAACTTGCACAAAGGACTATAAATGTGTAGAAATGATATAAATTCAGACCCTTTCAGGAAGTGAACTTTGTTTATAGGTGGAGCATATCTTTTAGCCATCTGTGGCTTATCATGACATTATTAATGACGAAGAATTTTAATTTAATCCATAAAGTAATCAGAAAAAAAAATGCAAGCAAATGCAGTAGGGGAGTCTCTGGTCATTGAAGATCTTGAAATTCACTTAAACTAAGCTAAATTGTCAAAAGTATCTCCCTGGGAATTCGTTAAAGATTTATGGCAGATTTAAGGACTTGGAATAGCCTCAGCCCAGACCCAAGAGGCATGAGTGTCTCTTTGATCAATTATTGTACTTCCATTAAAATATTTTTACTTCACTGTGGGGGTATCTTGTTCACACAGCGTCTTGCTACAGCTGTCAGATCATCTAAGTCTTTCACTTTGAAAGGTCATCGCTCTTCTTTGCTAATGTGTCCAATATTTAAGAAGTTCAACACGCAGCTAGTATAAATCTTTCCTACTGGGCTAAGAATCGACTTCGTATCACAGTGAATAGTCCTTATGAAATATCCAAATGAAATTCATGTGCTATACCCTTGACAGTTTTGTTTACAGTAGCACTGATAGGAGCCTTGATGGCCTGGCTGTGTTGGCACCTTCTGTTATAAAAGAAGTGCTTCATATATGCTGTAATCATATAATGTGATTTTCTATTATTCCTTTCCATTTCTATGTTGATATGAAGGGTCTGCTTGAAAAAGGGTGAACCATCACCAAAATAATTTTATGTGTGGGTAGAAAATATCTATTCTTCATATATTCACTGTACCAGTGATACAAAACTTATATTTTGCCGTGAGATGAATGCTTATTCCTTCTCCACACAGAAGAGAAGTTGTGCAAATTAATTGAATGCTTGCAAAGTATTTTGAACTCCAGACATGTGCAATATACACATGCAGTATTATTGTAATAGTGCATATGGTAATTGTTCAATAAAAATCCTTCTTATTGAGACTTGGTGTATTCACCTTTATTTCTAATTTCTGGTTCTTTGTTTATTTCTTTGTAAAATAAATTCTATATAAGCATTAATGTTCAAATATTGGGCTTTGAATTCTTGTCCAGTTGTCTTCAGGATTTGTTCAGATTGCCTCACACAAGGTTCTGAAGATACTTCCTTGTGTTCTCCTTCAGGAGTTTTATAGTTTTGGTTCTTATATTTATGCCTTTGATCCATTTTGAGTTAATTACTGTATGGTATGAGGTAGGAGTCTACCTTCATTCTTTTGCTTATGAATGTCCAGTTTTCCCAGCACCATTCTTTCCTCCATTCAATGAACTTGGAACTTTTGTAGCAACATTGATATTTGTAATAGATTTCTACTCGATATTTTGAGACCATTCACGGTTTTGACAACTGATTAAGTGGTATTTAAGTTAGTGCTTAATATTTAGAATTTAAGAAACTCTACTATCTGAATTTGTGGGTTTTTTCCTTGCTGCCTGAATTTTAAATTGGTTTATGAAACTTACTGTGCAAACACAGGTTTTATAGTGATTATTTGAATACTTTTATTTAAATATGCCTATTTAAATATGCATAAATAAGCTAACCAAATCTATCCATTTTGTTGTTTAAAAAAAAGTTTGCTAATTCCAAAAAACAAAACAAAACAAAAAACAAAAAACAAAAAAATCAATAAATTTGGCCATAAATGTGAGGGTTGATTTCAGAGCTCTCAACTTAATTCCATTTGTTCTATATGCTTGTTTTTGTGCCAGTACCACACTCTTTTGATTACTGTAGCATTGTAATAAGTTTTACATTGTAATAAAATCAGAAAGTGTGAGTTTTCCAAATACATTCTTCTTTTTCTGTATGGTTTTGGCTATTGGGAGCTTCTTACCTTTCCATATAAGTTTGATGATTGGCTTTTCCCCATTCTACTAAGAAGGCTGTTGGAAGTTTAAGATTGCTTGTTGCATCTGTAGAATTGACATCTTAATATTTAGTCTTCCAGCCTGTGAGCATGCAATGCCCTTCCATTTATTTGGGTCCTCTTTGATTTTTTTCAATGTTTTGTGATTTTCCATATACAAGTTCTTTACATCCTTAGCTAAATTTATTCCTAAATATTTTATTCTTTAAGTTGCTTTTGTAAATGGAATTCTTTATTTCCTCTTCAGATTGTTCATTACTAGTTATAGAAACAGTACTGATCTTATTTTTTTGAATGTTGATGCTTTAACCTACCACTTTGTGGAATTCAGTTATTATCACCAGTAGCTTTGTTGTAGATTTTCCAGGAATTTCTATATAGATCATATCATTTGTAAATAAGGAAGTTTTACTTCTTTCTTTCCAGTTTAGATGACTTTTACTGATTTTTCTTGCCTAATTGTTCTGGCTAGAATTTCTAGTACAGTGTCAAATAACAGTGGTGATAGTGGCCATCCTTGTCTTGTTCCTGATCTTGGAGGGAAAGCTTTCATCATTGAGTATGATTTTGGCTGTGGAATTTTCATATCCACTCCTTATCATGTTGAGGAAGCTACCTTCTATTCCTAGTCTTCTAAGTGTTTTTTATCAAGAAGGGGTACTGGATTTTGTCAAATACCTTTTCTGTTTTGAGAGCATGTGTTTTTTCTTCCTTTGCTCCATTAATGTGGTATATTACATTAATTGATTTTTTTTTAAGTTGGACAACCTGGCATATATGGATAAATCCTGCTTGATCATGGTGAATAATTTTTCAATGTGCTGCTGGATTCAGTGGTTTCTTGTTGAAGATGTTTGTATCAATGTTCATAAAAATATTCTTTCCTTGTGGTACCTGATTCTGTCTTTGGTATTAAGTTGATGTTGGACTCATAGAATGAGTTAGGGAACATTCCCACCTTTTCAACTTTTGAAAGTGTTTGAGCAGTATTGGTGTTAATTCTTCTTGGAATGTTTGTTAAAATTCATTAGTGAAGTCATAGGTTCCTGAATTTTTCTTTATTGGGAGACTTTTGATTAATGATTTAATCTCTTGGCTTACTATTGATCTGTTGCACTCTTCTATTTTTTCTTGACTTAGCATAGGTAGTTTGTATATTTCTGGGAATTTGTCCTAGATTTTATAATTTGTTGGCATACAGTTTTTCATAGTATGCCCCCCTTATAATTCTTTCTAATCCCCTTATGTACCTTTTTATTTATGTGGGGTTGATAATATTAGCTTCCGTTTCATTTCTGATTGCAGTTATTTACATCCTCCCTCTTTCTTTTTTCAGTCTAGCTAAAGGTTCATTGACTTTATTGACATTTTCAAAGAACAAACTTTTGCTTTTGTTGATTCTCTATATTGCCTTTTTAATTCCCTCATTTATTTCTGCTCTAATCTTTTTTATTTCTTTCCTTCTGCTCACTTCGAGTTTAGTTTGTTCTTTTTTCCCTAAATCCTCCAATTGTGAGGTTAAGTCTCTGACTTAAGATCATTCATCTTTTTTAATGTAACCATTTAGAACTACACATTTTCCTCTCAGCATTGCCTTTGCTGCATCCCATGAGTTCTAGTAGTTTTGTTTTCATTTTCATTTGCCTCAAGATATTTTCTAATGTCTTTTGTGATTTCTTCTTTGACCCACTGAGAATATGTAATTTAATTTCCACATATTTGTGAATTTTCTAGTTCTCCCTCTGCTATTGATTATATTGTGGTTAGAGAAGATACAATGTATGAGTTCAAAATTTTAAAAGTGTTTGAGACTTGTTTAGTGGCCTAACTTATGGTTACCCTGGAAATACTCCATGTGTGCTAGAGAAGAATGTGTATTCTGCTGCTATTGGGTGAAGAATTTTATGTTTATGTCTGTAGGTCTGAATTGGTTATCAGTATTGTTAAATTTTTCTATTTCCTTATTTATCTTCTGTCTAGATGTTCTGTCCATTATTGAAATGGTGTATTGAAGTTTCCTATTATAAATATAGAACTGCATATTTCTCTCTTTAAATCTATAAATATTTTTCATATATTTGGATGTCTTCTTTTAGGGTAATATGAATTTATAATGAATGTCTTCTTGTTGAATTTACCCCTTTATCAGTATGTAGTGACCTTTGTGTCCCTTGTAGTACTTTTTTGACTTGAAGTCTGTTTTATCTGATACCAGTATGGCTACCTCACCTCTCATGTGATGGATATTTGCATGGTATATTTTTCCAAACTTTCGCTTTCAACGTACTTATTAAACACTCAAGAATTTATTCATCTTTTCACCTTAATGAGCATCTCCTGTCCCCTTTTCTCCAAGTATGGTTTCTAAAAATTAGAGTGGCATGTTCTTACCAGCTGGTCCTTTTGCACCTATGTAATAGATTCCTAAGTATGGGATCAAAAGGAATATGTATTTTTAATCTTCTTAGGTATTACCAGATTCATTTCCAAGAACCTTCAACAATTTCCCTTATTCCTCAAAAGTAAATAAGAGGGGTTGCAAGGGTAGTTCAGTGGTAGAATTCTCGCCTGCCATGTGGGAGACCCAAGTTCAATTCCCAGCCAATGCACTTTCCAAAACAAAAAAACAAGCAAGGCAAACAAACAAACAAAATTCAACAAATGGTGCTGCAATACTGGCTACTCTCATGGAAAAAGAATGGAATATGACCCCCACCATGCAGGATACAAAAAAAAAAGTAAATAAGAATCCCCTTTCCTAGCATCTCTGCTGGAAAATGTATTGAAGCTTTTATAAAATGTTCAGTATTATGTGTGTAAATTGATAACACATTTTCCTTTATTTTCCATCTCCTTAACTAGTGGGCTTGACTGTATTTCATACTATTGTTGGCCATGTGGATTTGTTTTCTATTGGGATGTATGTCTTTTCCCTGGCAATTCATATGAACCCATTACATAATAGTTATATTAACATTTATTAGCATCTGTATTCTAAATATTTTTCTCAAACTCTGTAATTTCCTAATTGATTTGCTACAAAACTTTACATTTTTATATAGTGAGGTATGAATTGTCTTCTTCCATTTTTTAGGGCAATTGTTTTGGATACTGCTGCTTGTCTTCTAGCACCCTCGCTTTGCTTCTCCCTTATCCCAGTAGAGTCCCTGCATCTTTGCTGTGCCACTGGCTGCCCAAACAAGGATGCAATTGACAATCTTCCTTGCCTCCTTTTAGACCCAGAATGAAGTCATGCCTTTCAAAAGAAGGTGTGACTTCTCTTCCCTTGCCCTCTACCTAACTGGCCAGAGAGGAGCTTGATGGAAGGAGTCTTGGTTTTTGAGAGCACAGAGCCACCATAGAAGTCCAAGATTCCAGAGGCAGGATGCTTACTTGGGAAAAAATAAACTATCTTGGTTAAACATTGCTATTTGGAGACTCAGTTTTAGCAGCCACACTCATACCCTAAACAGTGTAGCAACCTAAGTATTCCATGTGCTCTCCATTTGGAAGCAGTGTCAACTATTCTCACAAAGGTTCTTTGAAGAAAGTAACATTATGTGAAATTCCATTTAGATGAAGAGATGTATTTGATCACAAAATTCTGCCTGATTAAAAAAATGAAATATATGCCCAATTGTTTTTCTAGTGTGCTATTTAATGACACATGAATATCTCTATGTTTATTCAGGTACCTGGAAATTATGTTTCTGAAGCAAAGCTAACAGATGGCCAAAGAAGTTCAAATAACTTTTCAAACATAAATTATAGGCTCAAAATTGAGTTTGACATTTTCCATGGTGGGTGTAAGAATTCCTGAGGCTGTAGGGACAGCCGGGTACTTAGCACCTGTTTGCTTTATTTAATAGCAACATGGACTGTACTTAGCAGAAATGGCAGCTCTCAGCTGCCCCAGACTTCCTGAGTGAAAAAGGAACATTCAGTAAACTGGCATTTTCAAACCTATCTTCACCCATTCTAAAAGTGTGTTTTGGTCTGAAAAATTATTTGTATCCTCTTTAAAAGCAATTCTTATCAATCCCATTCTTATCAATGTTGATCCTCTTTAGCACTGAACATTTACTTTTACTAAAAGTTTAATTGGAAAGATAAAATTGTCAAGGGCAGTGTTTTTATTTCTTTTACTTACTTATCTTTCTCATCTTAACCTTTAAGTGTTGCCTTTTCCTGATTGCATCTTCAGCTACCTTCTTGCCTCTTTCTATATATCTGTTTAAGGTAACTGCCCTTTCCACTCTTTCTAAGGTCCAGATCTGAACATATTTTCACCATATATTAGAGGAGATTATTTCCCCTTTCCTCAGCATTCCAGTTTCTACCTATGAAAGATGGATGTTCTGTCACTATTGCAAGTTTCCCAGAATGGCTGGAGAAAATCCCTTCAACCTTATATTACCTGTAGAAAACATTACTGCCTCACAAGCGAGGTGGCTCAAACTCTATTCCCCTTTCTGGTGCTCCTGGTTTTGTAGGAAGTTGAAAGGCTGTGGATCTCTCCTCCCATGTGATGCATGAGCCAGAACCTGGCTATCAAAGGATGTGCATAAGTCTCACTGTATGGCACTTCCTAAATGTTTGCAGATGGGTATGTGCACCAGGTTGTGATCCTTCCTGGGGTTTAGGGGGTATTTGGGACAGTCAAGTCCCAAAGTCTAGATTTGTTGAGAAGGCATTAGAAAGTCTTACTTTACTATTAGATCAAAGTCACACTCACCATACCCAGAATACAAAAGTCCCTGTCTTTTCGAGTTGTTGAACTCCATGTATCTAGTGAGAAAGTTTATGCTTTGCTTGTTCCCTTTATCTCTGTCTTCAATTGGTTAAAGACATGATGGGAAAGAGGATGTTCTAGTTTGTAAAAGCTGCCAGAATGTGATATACCTGAAACAGAATAGCATTTAAAAAGGGGGATTTATAAAGTTGCAAGTTTAAAGTTCTAAGCCTGTGAAAATGTCCAAATTAAGGCATCCATGGAAATACACCTTGGTTCAAGAAGGCCGATGATGTTCAGAGTCTCTCTCTCAGCTGGAAAGGCACATGCCAATGTATGCTAACTTTCTCTCTAGGAATCTTCCCTCGGGCTCCATCGGTTCTGTTGGCACTGTTGGTTCTGGTGGCTCTAAAGCTTTTTCCAAAATGGTTCCCTGTTAAAGGGCTCCGGTAAGCAACCCCACCTTGAATGGGTGGGGACGCATCTCCATGGAACCCATCTGATCAAAAGTTATTACCCACAATTGGACGGGTCACTTCTCCAAGGAAAATCGAAAAGTTCCCACTCTGCAATATTGAAGGAGGATTAAGGAACTTGGCTTTTCTGGGGTACAAAACAGATTCACACTGGCACAGAGGGTGACAAATTAGATCTCCTTTGATATATTGTAAGGCCCATCAAAATCTGGCCACAAATTACTTTTCATCTTCTAGAATACCACCCTCACCTTTTAGTGTAGCCTATGATCCAGTAGAAATAAATGGTATAGACTAAGTTTTCAAGTCATGAAGGAAAGGTGAAATAAAAGGAAGGCAAGAGAGAGAGGAAGAAAGAGAAGGAGAACAAGAAAGCAAAAGAGTGAGAATGATAACTTTAAAGTTTGCTTAAAGGTGATTGAGAAGAGTCCACTGGATTTGGAAATTAGCAGGTCACTTTTACCTTCACAGGAGGAATTCAGTACAGTGATTTAAACTCTAAGAGCTCAAGGGTAGGAGTGAAAGAGTGGAGGCAGCTCCAGTTTTCGCTGAATGCAGGAAACAGTGACCAGGACATGTGGTGCAATGACGCTGTGGACTGGGTGCTCTTAGAGGAAATCAGGGGTCTATGTGACCACACTGCAAAACCGAACTCCAGGCAGTGAACAGTCAAAATCATGAGAGTTAAAATGTACATTTTTAAAAATCCCAACATTTTTGTTTATGTGAACTGTTAAAGTCTTTGCAATAGAATTGAATCACAAATCATGCTTTACACTTACTGGGTAGGGAAGGAATCCATGTTCTTTTTTTCCTTTTTAACATCTCTGTTTATTTACTTAATAAAAATTTATTGCATTATACATTGTACTAGATGCCAATGATAAAACTGTGAACGCATAGAAAAACTACTTCTCTTCATAGGATTTTCATTAAGGTGGAGAAATCTAAAAATATATACTATATTCGCATATAATAAGTGCAGTGTAAGTAGGCAGTTAATAATGATGAATGACTAGAAGACTAATATGTTTTAGGAAGCAGGGCACGGAGGCTTCCTGGAGGAGGAGACATATGGCTGCAATTTTAAAGTGAAGGGGGCAGAGGAAACGGCAGATGTAAGGGCCTCGGGGAGAGAAGGGTTGTGGTGTGTTCACAGAAGTGAAGAATCCCATTTATTGTTAGAATGAGCGAGAATAACAGCAGCAAATGATAACCCTGAAAGGAGAGGTAAGGACAAGATCATTGTCAGGCAAAGCAAGGATTTTGGATTTTATTGTAAAGTTGCAAACAGAAGGAAAGCATGACCAGGCCTGCATTTGAGAAGTTACTCAGAAGGCAAAGTGTGAAATGGGTAGAAGGGGCAAGGATGATAAAAGAAGTACAGGCTGAGCACCAGAGGAAGAGGGTAGAAAGGAGGCAAAAGGTACTTAAGAGGTAGAATAAAGAATGTACTACTAGTTTAAATGCCTGAGTGAGAAAAATGGAGGAGTCAGAGACAAATCCTAAGCTTTTGGTTTGGCATCTGGGTAGAAGATATCATTTCCTAATACAGGAAATAATGGATTTGTTTCTGGGATGAGGGAGATGTCCCTATGTGCCTTTCTAATCTGCCTAATCCTCTAAGTCTTAATAAAATCCCTATGTTGTCCATGATGCATTCACTGACTACCAGATTTTTGCTTCTGTAAAATCTTCATACACATAAAGCAAATACTATTCACAATGCAAATAAAAGGTATCTGAATATTTTATGCTATTTCTTTTTTCCCCTCAAATTATTAGAGCAGAGACATTGTCTTATAAAATTCTTCAGACTCCACATTACAAAGGACTAATCCCAAAGCCACTCAAAAAGAAATCTGGGTGATTCAATAACTCTTAATATTTTTAAAGATTCACACAGTTCAGGATCAGATTGCGGACCTCAAGTAGGTCCCGCAATCAAGTATGCAAAGTATGAAATACATTGCATACTTGAGATACGATTGGTCTAGATATTAAAGAGAAACTTAATTCAGATTTATAAGATTGGATAACAAATTTGTACAAGGTCAAATACTCTGGTCCTAGTGTATTTGTAGATTTGCCATCTATTTTACTGTTAAAAAAAAGCTCCATCTTTTATTAAGCCTTTTAAATGAATCAAAATCAGTGTAGCCAAATGATAATGTTAATTAACGGATTGACTGTCATCCATTTCCGGTTGAGGCTGAATCCTTCCTTGCAAAAGTTCTGATAACATTTTACAACACTGATGTGAACTCGTTCCATCAGACTGGTTTCAATAAACATATCAATTATTACTCACATTGCAGATTAGCGTGCAGTTTCTCTAAACCTCTGGTATAAACATAATTTAGTTTTTGATGAAATTTTCAAATTGGTTATCTACTTGAAACATCATCACATTTGTGTAAAATACCTTAACATTTTCGACTGAAATAATAAAAGTCCTTAAGAAAGACCGCCTTAGATGTGAATTTAACTTCTAGAGGTAAAAAAGCTTTTCTTCCATTATTGGGTCTTGCATATCAACCTATTTGTCACAGTATAACAATTTTACAAAGACCCTTTTCAACCTTGGTATTTTCCTGTTCTTATTTTTCCTAGATGCACTTCACCTTACTCCAGGGTCTTCATGTCACCCCAAACAGTAATTCAAATAGGCAGTGCTCTAGGGTACAAATTCTCAAAGTATCTATGGAGAAAGAACCAGTTTTCTTTTGTTTTGTTTTTAAAATTCCAAATACATTGCCAACCAATACATTTTAAAATCAAATTAAAAGTGAATTAACAGAAAAGGGACTAAAACAAAGACAAATGATAAAGCTCTTTTGTATTATTAGATTCAACTGACTTAAACTACTCTGTCAAGTTGCTTTAAAACTTTCCTAAATGCATCTTCACTTCTTTGTCCTGGATCAGTTACAAACACCACACTTTGTGTATCGCTGTTCCAGAAGAATAAACAGTAGATAAAGGAAACAGAAAATTCTTACCTAAAGTAAAGCAATGAGAACAGGGAATGTTGAGGAGGTGCGATTTTAGATAAGGTGGAAAGGAAAGTCATCCTTGAGAAGATAACATTTGAGCTCAGGTTGAAGGGATGGAGAGATCCAGCCATGTGGATAACTGTGAGAATACCATTCTTGGCAGAAGGAATGGAAAGAGCAAAGACTTTGTGGCTGAAATGAAGTGAGAGAGAAAAAGTAGTAGAAAATTAAGTCAAAGAGGAAATAGAAAGTCAAGTTATATAGGGCCTTTGTAACAACTTTTGCTTTTACTCTGAGATGGGAAGGCCTTCGTTGAAGGGTTTCAACAAAGAAAAGGCATAACATGTTTGGGAAAGGATTTTCTGGCTGCTGTGTCAAATAGACTGTAGAGTCAATGGTAGAAGAGAGAAAATCACACAGAAGCCTCTGCAATAATCTAGGTGAGAGGGGATGACTATTTGGACCAGCAATAGAAGTGTTGAAAAGATGGTGATGTTTTAGTTTCCAGGCTGCTAAAACAAATACCATGTAATGGTAAGATTAAACAATGGGAATTCATTGGCTCACAGTTTTGAGGCTAAGAGAATTCCAAAATTAAAGTGTCACCAAAGCAATGCTTTCTTATGTAATATTGGGTGCTCTGGGGCTGGCTACCTGCAATCCTGGTCTTTTCTGTGACATGGCAGTGCATATGGTGGCCTCTCTTGGCTCCCCCTTTCACTTCAGGGCTCTGCTGACTTTCAGCTTCTGGCTGCTTCCTCTGGCTTCCTTTCTCTTGACATCCTTTATAATACCTTCAGTGATAGGATTAAGAGCCATCCTGACTCAGCTGGACCACACCTTAACTGAAGTAACTGCATCAAAACAATCTGTTTACAATGGGTTCACAGCCACAAGAATGGAGCAGATGTAAGAGCATGTTTTTCTGTCTCCAAGGCACCTCAGCTGGTTTCCAGATATATCTTGAAGGATGAATGGAGAACGTTTATGAATGAATTAAATATGCAGCATAAGAGAAGAAAGGGTGAGACACATGAGTTTATACCAATAAACACAGCAAATATAAATAAGCTCTTGCATGAACTACTGCAAAGGTATGAATCTTGTACAAAGAATGGATAATTTCAGTGTGTAGGGGGAAAACTGCTATTGCATGCTCTGGGCTATATTTAATAGGAAAACATCTGCACTACTGCAGCAATACCTGGGGCACATACTGGGGGGAAGGACAAGAGTTAAGGGGGGTTTGGATTTTCTATTTGGTGAGGGTGTGTTTATTGGCCATCATTCTCTTGGGAATAATGAACTCATCTAAAATTGAGAGTGTTGATGAACTGTTGACTTGGACATTATACATGAGACACTGTAGATAGAGGTGGCAGAAAGATGCACTAACTGAGAAGTAGTAGACTGTTGAACAATGGTGCAAACATATGATCAAACACAGTGCTGTTACAAAAAGAATGAGGTTGTGAGGCATGCAATGATGTCAGTGAACCTGTGGGACATTTGGTGAGGCAAAGTAAGCCAGAAACAAAGGAGAAAATACTTTATGGTCTCATTTAGAAAATACATATAAGAAAACTGAGGCCTATAGTAGTAGTCATATTTAGCCTGGAGTGGTAATTGTTATTTCTGGATTTTGAGGGGCTGTTTTATATATGTATAACCTGGTATTTAGAGATAAGAATGAAGTTGATTGGCTAGGGATTAAGGTAATTCAGAATACAGGGGTAAGAAAGACATTGCCTGTATTTTAGAATTTCACTTACTTATTGAGACCAAAAGAAGAAAATTTTATCATGTCCAGAACCTAAGTTTTCTGTAGCACATAATCTAATTCAGTTTGTCTGGACAGATCATTTAAACAACCAAACACAGGGAGCCCTGAATAAAAATAAGAGCTTTTAATCCTGTATAGCTTAATATAATGCCTGGATACATCCCAGAGTATATTAAGTAGATAATCAAAAAGTATTGGTAAAGTCTCTGGAAGAATGGGAGAAAAATGATGGAGCTATGAAACTTTATCACCAGGGACACCATGGATACTGTGCCAAACATTAGGGACACCCAAATCAATAGGCCAAGCCCTTGATCCTGAGGCTTGCTCCTGTGAAACTTATGTATGTGGTGGAGAAGCTCAGCTTACTTACAGGTATGCCTCAGAGTTACTTCTGGAGGACCTCTTTTGTTGCTCAGATGTGGCCTCACTTTTTCTAAACCCAACTCTGCAAGTAAAATCATTGCCCTCCCCACTACATGGGACTTGACATCCAGGAGTGAGAGTCTCCCTGGCGGCATGGGAGATGACTCCCAGGGATGAGTCTGGCCCTGGTACTGTGAGATCAATAACTCCATTCTGACCAGAAGAGGGGAAAGAAGTGTAACAAATAAGGTATCAGTGGCTGAGAGAGTTTAAATAGAGTCGAGAGGCTACTCTGGAGGTTACTCTTACGCAAACTTCAGTTAGACATTGCTACCTATCATAACTTGCCAAACCTTAACCAAAACCATTCCAGCCAATCCTAAAGAACAACTAAAGCATTATGTAAGATGCCACAAAAGTTCCGTCTACTAGGACAACTTTCCAGAAACCTGCAACCTCCAAATGGGTCCCTGGACAAGATAAGTCCTGAAACCTAGAGGGGCAACCTCTCTAGAACATCAGCTAGTCCCATCTCACTACCCCTTATTATTGACAGCCCTTTCAACATGAAAAAGTAAGAATGGCATAGCCCAAATACACCTAAAGAGTGAGATGAAGACCAAAGATAAAAAACACATTGGGTGTGCCTAATGCGTTTGCATTTTTTTTAACTTTTTAAATCGTATAATATAACATATATACAAAGCAAAAAAGAAAAGAGCAATAGTTTTCAAAGCACTCTTCAATAAATAGTTACAGGACAGATCCCAGAGTTTGCCATGGCCTACCCTATCATCATCTCAGATTTTTCCTTCTAGCTGCTCCAGAGCATTGGAGGCTAGAAGGACTGTATATATTTTTATCAACACTTTTTTTCTTTTTTTTTGTGAAAAATAGCATAGCTACAAAAAAGCAACAAATTTCAAAGCACAGCAGAACAATTAGTTGAAGAACAGATTTCAGAGTTTGGTATGGGTTACAATTCCACAGTTTTAGGCTTTTACTTCTAACTACTCTAAGATACTGGAGACTAAAACATGTATCAGTATAATGATTTAGCAATCATATTTGTCTGTTAAACCCTACCTTCTCTGTAAAACTCCACCCATGGATGTCATGTTCCACATGGAGTGGGGAGGGCAATGGTTTCACTTGCAGAGTGGGCTTAGAGAGAGCATGGCATGAAGAGGTGGTCCAAAGTTAGAGGAGAGAAAAGTATATGTGTACTACCTGTATACAGATAGGTAAGTTAGTAGGTGTGGTGGTAAAATAATTTGAAAGATTTTTCTGATTATTTCTAATTTCTCAATTAAATAGGAAGCTTCATCATCATCTAAGAGTGAATATGGGGGTGTATGTATCAGGAGATTGAGGAGAGAGGTGAAGGAAAAAAATAGTTGTGAAGAACGGAAATGAATGGACAATGGAAAAGTGATGTGGTTGCTATATAGCATCAGGGATTGACTTGAAGTTGGTGGCCATGAAATAGATGCTAGTGAGCATGGTTGTAGGTTTTTCTCCAGCCTTGTTCAGCTATGCAGCTGGGGTCATAGAGTAGGCAGAACTGGTTGTTTTGCTATTAAACACACTGAAGTGATATGGTGGCAAGATGATTAAGCATTGTGCAACACATAAGCATGATGATGGACTCTAGAATTTAGGCTGGATTTAGAAAGAAATGGGAGCTTAAAGGGGAATGAAAGATAATGAAAATGTGGTAGAATCAATGGATCAAAGACTCTGGGGCATGGATGAATTTTCAGAGTTTAGGGAGTGGTTAGAGAGAGTGAGATGAAAAAACAAGAAGTGGTTGTTGGAGAGTGGGTTACTTGGAATTGAAATTATAGAGGGGTTGCAGTTATTGGAATGACAAGGTCTCTGGCGTGACAATGAATAACTGTGGTAGGAGGAGGACCAAATTCATTAAGGGAAGCCTGACTGGCCAGGGTGAAAGAGGGACTATGTGGATACTAAAATCACCAAGGCTCGTGATAGGAACAATAATCAGTAGGGTGAAAGTGAACCTGATGCTAAAAATCTTCAAGTAAGAAGGAGTGAACTGAAGTGAAATGATGGCAGTAAGAAAGGCTGATGATATAGATTCATAGCATGAGATTCCAGTTTGGGATTGTAAGGAATGAGGGAGGGAGTAAAATTGTTTGACAGCAGCAATCAAGAAAAAGATGATGTGTCCTAAAAGGGACCCAAGTTTCAGTGGGAACAAGAAGGGAAATAGAATGTTTTGGAGAAAAGGTTGAGGATGTAGATGATTTTGCTAATATGTCTGTTCTGCATACTGTTTCATACCTCACTCATTCTTAATTAATTATAATCTTGATTAACATACTTTTAATTATATATTATAACATGTCATATAATACAGCTAGTTATTACTATATAACAAGTTACCCCAACACTTCATAGGTTATAATGGTGACTTTCTTTTTTCTCTCAGGAGTCTGGGAGAAAGTTCTGGGCAAGTCTGCTGATAGGACCACTTAGCTGTTTTCAGCTTGGCGTGCTCATGGAGCTCAGCTTGATGCTGACTGATTTAGGATGACCTTAGCTGGGATGATGTATTTTTTTCTCCATGTGTTGTTCTCTCCTCCTCCAGCACAATAGCTAAAGCTTGTTCAGATGGAAGGGGTCCAAGATGTAAAGTGGAAAAAGGTAAATGTTTTTTCAAGACTCTGTGAACTTCAAGTTTTCTACTTCCAAATAATTCACATGGCCAAGACCAGAGTTAGTGGGAGTGTTTTGGATGTTATGCAGAAATTCTTTAGATGATGAGATACACACACAGATAGTCATCCAAGAATGAATGAAAGGACAGTTTTGTTAGACCAAAGGTCCTGGAGAGGGAAAGGGGAAAATGAGGGCAGCAAAGGAACCTGGAACTTACCTAAACTAGCTCTTATGGGGGTCAGTGGGGGGGGGGAGGTGGAGAGAAGCACATGTGGGTCTCAAGTTCTTGCCTTTACAGTGACCTAGAAGGAACAATAGGGCTTCCTAAGGATAATGGGGATTGGCAGTTTTAAACTATACAGATTAAAGAGTAGAAGCACCAAGGTCCATTTGGAGATGTTGAGGGCAGTTCTTATCATCCAAACCATATGGAAATGCATGGCTTATTAGGGGTGAGGGGTGGGCACTCAAAAGGATAACTTATGACTAAGACAGGAAAGATGACAAGGCAGCAAATATAATTTGTTTTATCCCATTACAATCTACCCTTTTGTGCCTTGGCATCATCATTTTATAAAATCGCTATAGCCTGAGTAGTCAAGATATATAAAGACAGATTTAAGCTGTTCATTGTGGTTCAAATGATCAGCCTAAATAAAGGCAATGAAATCACAATTAAAACTAGCCCTGAGGTGTGTAAGGGTTAGTATAGTGATAGAATTCTCACCTGCCATGATGGAGACCCAAGTTCGATTCCTGGCCCATGCACTTCCCCCTAAAACAAACAAACAAGCAAGCAAACAAACAAAAAAACCAATGAAACAAAAAGTCAACAAATCATGCTGCAATAATGGGATACTCAAATGGAAAAAGAATAAAATGTGGCCCCGCAATTCTTGGTAGAGTCAGTCTCCCCAGTTGGTGGGGCTTAGTCACGAAAAAAAAGGTCATACGTGGGCTTGAAGATAGTGAGAGTTTGGAAGGAATTTTGCATTTTAACAAAGGTGTTATAAATCATACATACCTGTCATTGCATATTTTCTAAATTGTATTAAATTTTCCCTGAACTGTTGATGTACATGCAACAGACTGGATAGACAGGAAGGGATCTGCTGGTCAAAGTATAGAACCTGTTTTTGGCCAGCAGATCATCCAGTGTTTGTCTGTTGTCAAAGACCATTAGAGCCAGGACCTATCCTGTGCTTGTTTGAGTCCCATGGTCTGGGTCCCAGTTGCCCACACTTGGCTGTCGTGGTTGACAACTGCTGACTGGTATGGAGGATATCTGTGGTTAGAGGGATGTGGCTTATATTTTGCAGACTTTAGGGTACTACATGGGCTCACTGGAAAGGCAGTTGGCAATCTCTGTGGGGTATAATTCCAAGCCTGAATCCTGGCACTGCAAGCAGCGCTGTAGGTCCTTGCACTGATTCCTGTGGTGGATTCTGATAGGAGATGAAGTCTTCTCCAACAGTGGATAGAGGTGATGACAATGTTGTCCATGTGAAGCAATGTGGGGGAGTGCCCAGGGCCAACCTGGGGGTTGGTTCCCCTCCCAAGTAGCAATTCATAAAAGATGAATAATTTCATCATGGGCTTATACTACTGGGTAGTTCTAGTTATGGTATGTCTGTGAATTTTTTGTAAAAGGGTTGTTGTCACAGATCGCTACGGATTTTAGGAAGTAGTCCAGGATGCCCCTAGCAAACGCTCTGGCTGTGTGTTCCAACACAGACCCCTGGGCTTCCCTCCACAGGAAGAATATGTTTTGTTCACATTTGTATGCCAATTAGGTGTTAATTTTCTGTGGGTTGTCTTTGCAATCTAAGCTCTTGTCTTAGAATATTATGTCCGGCAGGATGAGGTAGAGTACAATTAGACGCAGGTTTATTTATATTATGAGACCAGTGGTGCTGTAAAAGAATTGTATTTAGGGTTTGCCTGAGTTGAGAATCATTTACACATTGGTGCCTATTGACCCATTTGATATACAGCCTGGATAGTTTGGGTCATCAGCTATGCTAGGTGCCATGCTGAGTGCAGATGATTGAGGAGTGACAGACAACAATCTCCTCTGTCCCATCCTTGGGTACAATTTTAATTAGGCTGACTATTTTTTGAGGATTCTTGGGCCTGCATAGTGAGGCCTCATGGTTCAGTAAGGAAGCCTATGACCCAGGTAGCCAACAAAATGCTAAAACCCAGAGCCAGGATAAATACTGACATTGCACTAGTCAGCAAAGACTGGCGTTTGGGACTGCTACTTGTATTGTGACAGCCGGACCTGATGTTGTTTCTCCCTTGCTGAGAGACTTCATGACGCTTTCTCTCCAGGCATGCTCAATGGCTGGTGTTTTATGCCTTGTATGGGTAATGGGCACTCATAGCAGGGTAAAAGGAGGTTATGTTTTATGTTGACTGGCATCCACCAGATGTAACTTTTCTTCACCTCTCAAAATGAAAACAGACATTTCATTGTTTGTTCTGAAGCTATAATCTCTCCATCCTGGTGACTCTGGCAGTGATGGGAAGTGTTCCTATATAATTAACATGGCAATGGAAGAAGGGATTATCATCACCCCTGGGAACAGTGAGCACATCTATTGGATGCCAATGTTTGGTTTGGAGCACAATACAGCCTTTAGTAACTATTTTGGTTAGTGGTGGGCCTAGAGGCAAAACCATTTTGTATACCCACTCCTCCAGGGCGGAGGAGTGTTTGAGGTCTGGGGTGCCATGGGCCCAGATCCTCGGTTGGGGAAGCTTAGAGGGCCTGAATGGACAGGCTCTGAGGAACCCACTGGACATACAGTGTAGGAATGCAATATAAGGAATTTATTGGGAGTGTCATTGAACTGTGATCTTGGTGTGGTAAGTTGAGTGTGTGTGGAAATAGGTGAGGCTTTGAACTGTTTTTAAATGTGAACTCCCCCCAACCACATACACACAACAAAATCCTTTTTAAATGAGAAAATTAGTTAGTTTCCATTGGCCTAGACCCTCTGCCAGTCTTTGGCCACCATCCAAGAATCAAGGAAGATTTGGAGTTTGGGCAACTGGCTCAGAGCATTCTGGAGGGCTAACTGGAATATTTCCAACTCTGCCAACTGTGCAGACTCCAAACAGCCACCTTGGTAAGTGGGGTGTTTGAGACCAGGTGATATGCTATGGCCCCCTAGTGAGCTGTGCTGCATACAATAGCATTGCCATTGGCAAGAAATACCAACTCCCTTTCCATGTCAGAGAGTTGGTCCCAAGGGGCCACCTGCATGGCTAGAGGAGGGGTTAATGGAGGACCACTGCCAGTGTCTCATGATTCATGAGCAAAGGGCTGAACACTGGGGAAGCCACATCCTCCTGTAATTTGGAAAGGCTCTCTTTGTCAGGTTAAGTCCTCCCCTGCAGGTGCTATTTCCACTTATTATTGAGTTCTTCAGCAGCTAAGCTGAGGTCCTACATAACAGGAATGTGTGTGCATAGGCTGACCAGTTGTGGACCTGCAAGCACCTTCGTTTTTAGATGAGCACGTAAGCATACTTAGTCCAAGAACACCAAGAGGTAGTCAAGGACTCTAATTTACAGTCTGTTCCCCGGGGAACAAGGGGCATAGTGTGGAAAATGGCCTATTGAGCCAATTCTAAGCACAGTGTTGGGGCTCTCCCAGGGGAAAGCAGCAGATGTATGGGTGATTTTGTTTGTGGGTTGCCATGAAAGTGCGAGATGCGGGGTATGTTACCTCCAGAACAATCCCAATCAGTGCTGCGCATGCCTTAGTGTCTGAGGTGGGCTTGTGTTTGATGGGAGTGGGAAACTGTTTGCCCTTAGAAGACCAGATGACATTTGACAGGGCTTGATGGCCCTTATATTTAATGGGGAGCTATTGCCCAGCCTCATTTTTTTTTAACATGGGCAGGCACCGGGAATCGAACCCGGGTCTCCAGCATGGCAGGCTAGAACTCTGCTTGCTGAGCCACCATGGCCCACCCCCAGACTCATTTTTGTAAGTGACTTGTGAATGTGGCTAGATCCTTTCAGAGGCTTTCTTTATAGTGATCGCTTAATCAAATGTCAACTATATAGGGCCAGGATGAGTCATCTTTTTAATGATCATTTGTTAAGGTCCTGGTAGGAGTGACTAGGAATTTTTTTTCCTTTTCCTTTTTTTATCCCAAAGGTATTGCTACTGAGTAAAACACATTGATTAAGTCAGTCACAGCAAAGCAAGTCCCCAAGTTCCTGTGTATGTCTTTGATTGATTAGATGGTGATAAGAATAGGAGACCTGAGGAGCAGGACTTGTGCATCAAGGTTGGTGTATAATTGATGGTCGATTGCCCTTCATTGGTGGAAGCTTTAAGAACTAGTCAAAGAAGGCTATTGTATGGGAAGATGGCCGGTATAATGAATGGAACATTCTCTTTGAGAAGTTCTTGGATTGTAGGCTAGAGCCCCACAGTGACTTATTTCAGATGATGTTATGGTGTTTATCACCTTGCTTGGTGCTCTAGTTTCTAAGCTGCTGGAATGTAATATACCTGAAATAGAATGGCTTTTAAAAAGGGTAATTTATTACATCACAAGTTTACAGTTCTAAGGCCATGAAAATGTCCCACCTAAGGCATCCAGGGAGAGATACCTTGATTCAAGAAAAGCCAATGGGTCTAGAATACTTCTGTCAGCTGGAAAGGCACCTGGTGACATCTGTTAGCTTTCTTTTCCAGCTTCTTGTTTCGTGAAGCTCCCCCTGGGACCTTTTCCTTCTTCATCTCAAAGGTCTCTGGCTGTGTGGGCTCTATTGGCTCTGTTGGCTCTGTTGGTTCTGTTGGTTCTGGTGGCTTTAAAGCTTTTTTTAAAATGGTTCCCTCTTAAAGGACTCCAGTAAGCAACCCCACCTTAAATGGATGGAGACACATCTCCATGGAAACCATCTATTCAAAAGTTACCACCCATAATTAGGTGAATCACATCTCTGTGGAAACAATAAAAAAAATCCCACCCAGCAATATTGAATGAGGATTAAAGAACACGACTTTTCTGGGATACATAATAAATTCAAACCAGCACACTTGGCAAGAGTCCCAGTTGGCATGGCCCACCAAGGGAGACAAAGGATTATTCTTATTCCAGGTGACATATTAAAGCACCTATAGTAGGGAAAGTAAGAGCAAAAGATGCCACCACTTGGTGTAGCAGATAGTAAGAATTGTTCCAGTAATCAAACATCTGGGAGAGGTGGGGGACCAGACATTTGATAGTCAAGAGAAAGAAGTAGGGGTCCTACAATGTGCCCCCCCTAGAATGGCCACCTGGACCCAGTAAGATAAGCCAGGATGTGAAATGTGAGTCTTCCTCATGTCCTACCAATAGCTCCACCCTGTCCTCAGCCTCTGGCTAGGATGAGTCCTGCTGATAAGACTGCCGGGTAATTTGAGGGGAGGGGGAATGCTGTAAGTAAATTCTCCACTACTGTAAGAAAATTTTTCATGACCCTGTGGCAAACGGGGCCTCCTAAGGCCAGAGACAAACTCTGGGTCTCTTTTGTCTGAAGGCTCAAAGAAGTTCTGTGCTCATTGCACCATCTCAAACTTTAAGTAACAATGGGACTTCATTAATTGTTTGCCAATGGACATCTTCCTTGGTGGCAGTGCCCACTCTGAACAGGTGTGTCTTTCTTATTTTTTTAAGTAAAAAAGGGAGGGGCTCAAAGTCTTTAGTGATAGCCACCTGCTTCTTTTTTTTTTTTTTCTGAAGGAGAGGGTTTAAAATTCTATTATGGCAAAATTCTTGCCTGTCATGCTGGAGACCCAGGTTCAACATCTGGTGCCTGCCCATGCAAAAAAAAACTCTATCATGCAATTTGGAGTCCTTGGCTGTACCTGCTAATAGTCTTATCTTCTGGGGGGTGGAGGCTACTAATAATCTCACCCCATGTTTACCATCCTTAGCAACCAGCCAGCTGCCTCTTCTTCTTCCTGCTGAGCAAGATATGTGAGAACAGTTTGCTTTTCTACTCTGTTCTGGTTTGGATTTCACTATCCTTGGCATCCATTTGATTTTGTTGATCATTGGCAGCTGAAATATGGGGATGGGGCAGTAACCCCAGCCCTAGCTCATATTCTGCCACTTCTCTCTCCAGGTTGTCCTGTTAGACCTCAGAGGGGTTCGAGTCCATGGCATGAGTTGGACCCTCTATGACCCATAGGGACAGGGGGCAAAGAGTGACAGCAGCAGTACAAGGAGCACAGACCCTTGCATCCCTCTGGCCAGTGGGGGGTCATGTCATCCTCATCACTAGTATTGCCCCTCCCTCTGTGCTCTAGTGGGGAAATATTCCTTAAGTCTAGTGATGGTATGACACATTTGAACAAGGTCTGGCAGACAGAGCTCAGAAAGGACCATCGAAGAAGACTCCCATCTTGATACAATGCTGTCCTCTGGTCTATGAGTGACTTGGCAGATACAGCCAATGGCAGGCCCATGAGTCCTGTGCCCCTGGGCAGCCTAAGATACATAGACCTGGGAATGGCCTCTCCTGTATTTTATGTGGGCCTCTATATCTTCTCAAGTGATAGCCAGTTAATTTATACCTGGTCTCACCCAGTCCTATGTTCCTTTTCAGAGGCACAATAAGAGCCCTTGTTCCCTCTCTTGCCTACAAGGCAGGTGGCTGAATTAAGTGGTCTCCAGGGAGCTAGCTCGCACCTCTCTGCAGGTCCCCAGGCCTTTAGTGGATTTGTAATTTGGTGTGGGAAACCTAGGCAACACCCGAAAGGCACAAAAGGTGGGCACGCAAAGCTGCACCAGTGGACATTAGCAGGCGGTAGAGTCTTCCCAAATGGTGCTGGCTTCTTAGGAAGCACACTAATAAGTCAAGAGCTGTATAAGGGCATTCTCCCTTAGCTGTTCTTGGTCTGCGTCAAGTCACCCGGCTCTCCGAACCAGTTGTTTTGGATGTCATATGGAAGTTGTTCAGGTGATAAGACACAAACAAAGATAGACAGCCAAGAGTCCAGGAAAGGATGGCTTTGTTAGATGAAAGGGCCTGGAGAGGGGAAAATGAGGGCTGCGGAGGGGCCTGAGACTTCTCTAACATAGGCTCCTGCAACAGTCAATGAAGGAGGCAGGGCGGGGGGTGGGGAGAGGCACAGGTGGGTCCTCGGCTTTTGCACCTCAGAGGGGAGCAGTGAGGCTCTCCCACAGATACTGGGGGTTGGTGGTTTTAAACAATATGACGTGAAAGGACAGGAGCAGCAAGGACAGTTTGGAGTTGCTGAGAACAGCACTTATCATCCAAGCTGTATGGAGGGGCATGCCTTGCTAACTGCACTTACACCCAAGGCAGCAAAGATGGGGCTGGTTGCTCAAAAGGGGAGCTTGTGATGAAACTGGGCAAGATGATGAGGCACCAAATATAACTTGTTCTATGGAGGGCATTACAAAAGGGCATGGTTTCAGGGTGTGAAAATTCAGCCATTACTGCAATCACTTTACAAAGATTGAGTTATAGTTATGGCTTGAGGTTACATTTATTTTTTCCAACTGCAAAGACTAATGACATATCAGATATCTTAACCACTTGTGTGGATTTTAGTATTCGTTAAGCAATTTTTGTTTGGATTAGTCTGTAAGGAGGAAGGGGTTAAAGCAGCTGGCCTATAATCCATTCCTTCTTTTTACTGAGGAAAGAAAGAAGGCAGGTGGCCCTTTCCAATCTCCTTATCAGTATGATAACTAGACCTCCAGATGAATAGACTAATGACATTTTCTAGTAAAAGTCCATGTCTATGGAATGTTCTAATGGGATATCCCTGGTTAAGCACTGCATATAGAAATAAACCTATAATCTGTATACTTATGAGGCATGACTCTCTGGAAAATGTCATACAAAATGGGGTATAAAATGGATATCTCATAAACTGTTTCCCATAGTAGGAGGTAATACATCTGCTAAGCTAAAACTCATCTACTCTGGGCTAAAGAGCTTACCCAATGTGGGAAGGGAGGACGTGGAGAATGGCCTTCAATGTCCCAGGCTTCTAGCTGCTTTTTCTGAGCCTCTTGATTGTTTGTACCCATGATTGTAAGTTATCTTTGATTGCCTATGTTAGTAAAGACTGATAACTGGATGAGAGTTCTGATTTGTGTGACTCTGATTTAATAAAACAGTCATTTGTATTAGCTCATTTTATTAGCTTAAATCATATGCTAATCATATATATATATATTTTGTGTATGGGCAGGCACTGGGAATTGAACCAGGGTCTCCAGCATGGCAAGTGAGAATTCTGCCACTGAACTACCATCGTACCACCCTGATCATATCTTATTAAATGCTTGAGCAGCATAATTTCTTACAGTTTCTCAATTCCAACTTATAGGAAATAAGATTAATTTCAGTTGAAGATACAATTCCTGATACGGTGTTTATTTGGCATGTTTCACATTTATTCAGAAGAATAACTTCTCATAGATGCTATAGTGTCCCAAGCATAAGATTACATACTTACACTTATTCTTCCCTCAGGTATTCATTGAGTATCTACACTGCATCAGCCACTGGTCATGGATCTGAATTAGGTGCTACAAGTATTTCTCAAACTGACCAGTGGGTTTTTCCCTACACCATCTGCTGTTGATTGATCATTTTGTAAAATACAGTAAAATGTCTGCTTAGATATTATAACAGAATTGATTTGATATTAAAGTTTCAAAATACTGACTCTGTACTTACCATGTTGTAAATAAGTAACTTCACAAAATACAAAGTCTTCAACCCATGCTTGGAGTAGCACTGTGGAAGGAAATGTAAAATTGAATGGTATGCCAGAGACCTGGGTTCGACTCCCGGTATATGCCCATGCCAAAAAAAAAAAAAAAGAAAAAGAAAAAAAAATTGAACAATACAAGAACTCTGAGTTTCATTTCAGTAGGGGATCCATCAAGTTGAACAAATAATTAAAATAAAATGTAGCTTCAATAACGTGATATCATGAAACGCTCAAATACTGTAAAATAGGTAAATATATATTTTACCAACAGCAAACAAATGCATAAGCATGGAAACCTCCACAAGTACAGGAGTAGAAATAACAGTAGTTGCCTCGAAGGATGGGGACCAAAGGAGAATGGGGGGCGGGGGGAGTAGGATAAGAGCGCTTTCCAATTCTAATTTTTTTCTACCCTTTAATTTTTCTTTTAATCATGGACATCTGTAACCTATTTGTTTTAGTTTGCAAGCTGCCAGAATGCAAAACACCAGAAATGTAATGTCTTTTAAAAAGGGAATTTATGAAGTTGTGAGTTTACAGTTCTAAAGCTGTGAAAATGTACAAATTAAGGCATCTAGAGAAAGATACCTTGACTCCAAAGGAAGGGCCAATGAAGGGCAGGCTTTCTCTTGCAGCTGGGAGGGCACATGGTGGCGTGCACTAGCTTTCTCTCCTCATCATATAAGGCCTCCCTGGGGGTGTTTTCCTTCTTCATCTCTGAAGGTCTTTGGCTGTGTGGCCTCCACCTGCACTGTTGGCTCCAAAGCTTCTTCCAAAATGGTTCCCTCTTAAAAGGCTCCGGTAAGCAACCCCACTTTGCATGGGTGCAGACACATCTCCATGGAAACTATCTAACCAACAGTTACTACCCGCAATTGGGTGGGTCACATTTCCATGGAAACAACTGAAAAGATCCCACCCAGGAATACTGAATGAGGATTAGAGAACTTGGCTTTTCTGGAGTACACAACAGATTCAAACAGGTACACTATTCAAATGAATTATTTTTAAAACAACAATATAATTGTATGAGATGTGTAAATATCTAGATAAATCTTAGTAGAAAAAGACCATAGGAGCTCAAGCTTGGTGAGATTTGAAAATGACCATTTCTCTTGTTTCAGTCTGATGAACTAATCATGTGTGCACCACGTGAGAAGGTCAGTGAGAACGTGGATTCTGATGACAGTCTTTCAAAAGGAAATTCCAATGCTTATTCAATTTTTCCTTTTGTGTGGACTTTCAGATATTCGAGCACATTTTTCCTGTTTCAGTCCAAGAAGCCAACTAACAGTTATAATAAACAATTAGTAAAATGACTTTCAATGTCATACTTTGGGTCAGGTATTATGAAGACTTGCAAGGATGAATTTGGCCCCATCATATACTGATGCCATTCTGGTTACTTTGAAAATAAAGAAGAATTATAGGAGTGTCAAATCAAATGAAGACACCAGTTGTGGTTGCTGTTCTCTACCTTTAATTAATAACTGAATCATTTAACGGATTCATTCAATAAATAATCCAGGAACTGAACTTCTGTGTGCAATAAATAATGCAAGTGCTGTATGTAGAGTGTGTAGTCATGCAGATAATGAAGATTTGGTGTCTGCCTTTGGGTAGCTGGTAATTCAGCAGGAGTGGTAAGTCAGGCAAACAAGTCATAACAACACAAGATAGAATATATTATGAACCACATAAGACATACAAAGAAATCTTAGATAAATAAATGTAGGGCACGAAGTAAGATTTATGAAGAAAGTCATCCAAAAAGCAAGACCAAATTATCTGGGAAACATATACAAAGTCCATCCTCTTTAGAGATACTTGCAATGCATTGTGCTAAGTTCTTTCCATGTAAAGTTGCTAGTTCCTTATTGAGATTAAGTTGTTCTCAATTCTTCTCAATTGAGATGCTGCCAGGAAATTATCTTAGCATGATCGTATGGCTAGTAGATGCTGAGCAATCTGGTCTAGTTACCAGCTCCTTCTGGTGATTCAGTTCCGGTCCAAGAAGGTGAGCTCTCCTGTGAATACATACAAAGGAAGCAGCTTTGCATTGAAGGCTGGGTGGAAGAAGTTTATAAGTTGCTAAAGCAATTGGCGATAATACCAAGGTTTTTACAATTAAGAGAAAAAGCTCTAAACTGTATGATCCTCTTTTGTTTATAATTATGAGTGTAGTGTAATGAGCTTAGGAAGATGGATTTTGGAATTGGTTGTGCTTGGGTTACAGTGTTTACTTTTTTTCTTTTTTTAATTTGAGTGCATGGTCCTGGAATTGGACCCAGGTCTCCTACATGGAAGGCAAGCATTCTATCACTGAACCACCCATGCACCCATGCTCAGTCCTTTGAAAGTGACTAGCTGTGTGACCTTAGATAAATTACTTTACCCCTCTGAACCTTTGTTTTGTCAGCTGTAAAATGAACCTTAGGTAACATTTCCTGTATATGTCTGGCACAGGGTAAGCATTTAACATTTTTGCTACTATAAGGATAATAGCATTATTATTATTTGGCCACCAAGCAGGTATCCTCATGTTTAAGACCAAGTGAATAGTTCCCTTTGCCTAGGAAATCTCCATCAATTTTCAGCCTACCTAGATCCACCCCATTTTCATAATCCTGTCTAAATACAACTTTACATATCCTACCATTTCTAGTTCTAGCCTCAAATTAATCCTTGTTGGTCAAGTGTGAATTAATAGTTGTTGGTCAAGTCAGAGTTAGTAAGTGCTTACAAAGATCCAGAGATTAACCACCATCAGTTATTTCCTATAGAAATAATTCGAATGCAGTACAGGCACAAAAATAACCACAAGAATAGTTAGCTAGGGTGCCCAGGTTCAAATCACAACTCAATCCCTTATTAGCTGTGGGACTTTATGCAAGTCATTTTACCTCCCCATACCTCAGTTTCATCCTCTATTAAAAGAGATATATTAAGAACAGTATTTTGCAACTGTGCTTCTCGATCTGCAGTTAGCTTTCCTGCAGTGCTTGAATGTACCGGGGGTATCAGGGATCATAGTGCTACACAAATTACATCACAAAGTTGCACCCAGACCAGTTACTTCTAGCAAAGTGAATCATTTCTTCTTTTATGAATTGAAGGATATTTACTTAAGCTCTGGCATCAGGTATTCTGGCTTCCGATCTTGACTACCATTCATTAGCAAGTGACTCTAAAGAGTTTTACACCAAAGATGGATGATTCCAGAGAGGTATCTGCTCCCTTATGAATTTCTGAAGGCTTTGCTGGAACTGATAACAGTGGGGCATTAAAATGTGCCATTCATTTTTCCTAGAAAGTGGGAGATTAGGTGTGTTAAGAAGAGAGCAATAATAAACATAAACAGCATCGTGAATCTAACAGTGAGCCAGGAATTTGGAACTTGAATCTGTAAATCTGAGGTTTATCCAACTGAAAACTAGAAAAAGAAAAAACCTTTTTTCTAACAATAACCATCACCTCCAGAATAATACTGATTGAAAAGCGTTTCAAAAAAATAAAATGTATTTTTTATTCCAAACAGTATTTATGAAAGTATGACTGAAAATCATATTGGAATTTAAATTCGCTCTAAGATGCCTCTGGAAAACCAACTGAACTCCCCAAATTGGAGTTAGTATACACCACATTTATCGGTCATGGAAACAACCCTAGTAAAATACTGTTGGAAACTAAATAGAAAGAAAAAGTCAGTTTCCAGTAACCTCATTAAGCCTCATCAAGTAACTAGATTATATTGGATTTCATGTTATTAGTCAACTATAAGGATAATTTCTCTCTTATAGAAATTGGAATTTTCATATCTTTATTCAATCAAGCATTTATTCATTTTCTTATTAATGTAATCAATGCATATTTATTGGATGGTTGTCATGGTGCATGTGACATACTATTTTTGTGATAGCAAGAAATATTGCTTTAGGTATTTTATGGGTAAAACACACACCAAAACCCTTAAAACGAATACACACACATACACACTTATATAAATATACATGTATACATGCATATTTAAATATACTTTTATGTGGGTGTAGGGTTTATATAAGTATATGGCATGTACATTAAATAAAGTAACTTTATTTTAACATGTAACCAGAAAATATTACATGTTAAAATAAAGTTACTTCTGTACCATGTGTAGACTAGACCATTTTGCATTGAACAGTCTTATATACAAAACAAAAGGGATGGGAAATATTAACATGTGGTCTGCTTTCAGTTTATTACACAACTAATACGTAGATTCTCTTAATACCATATATACAAATGTTGGCGACGTATATATAGTAAAAAGTGAAGCCCTTTCAATTACAGTCTCAACCAATGCCCCACCACATTTTTTGTACATCCTTCAGAATTTTTGCCATATACTTATATAAACCCTATACCCCCACATATCCCATATTTAAGTGTATTTACATATGCATGTAGAGATGTATATTTATATGTATGTGTGCGTGTGTGTTCATCTTAAGGGTTTTGGTATGTGTTTTACACACAACACCTAGTGCTAAAAATAGTTCTACAGTTTGTTTTCTCCATATCTATAGTTTGGAAATTTTCCAAAGTCATTATATTTAACCACATTTCATTCTTTTAACTAGAGTACAGACAGTGAATTGTAGGGAGACATTTTCACAATTCATCACTGTCATTGACCTATAAGATGGATGTCGTAATTACCAATATATAAATGGTGAAGATAAATTTCACCATATCTAAAAGTATTAAGTGCTTTGGCCTGTATGTGAATTCAAGCCCTTCTGAATCTTGCTTGTTTGTCTTTTCCTCTTTTCAACATTTGACTATGCACCTGCTGTTTGAGGCATCATTTCTCAGAGTCGGAAGGAGATAAACATTATAACCTGTGCGTGCACAAAACACAATGATTGGTCAGGAGCAGTAATAGCGCTTACGTAAGAATATTTAACTTCAAGTACATAGCCTTATTTTAAGTCTGTTTGTTATAAACAGCCTTATTTTTTCACCTAAGGTTTATTTTAGATGACTTTTCACTTTAAAAAATTCTGAATTTATTATCAAGCAATTATACAGAATGTGACAGGAGTCCTCATGAAGAGCAGGGATGAAGTACTAACTGAAAGAGGGGACACAGCTCCTTGTCTCATTCTGTTCAGTAGTTCATTGTGAGGTAGATTCCAAAGAGAACTAGTGAGGAAGTGAAGAAAGTGAGATCAAGAAAGGATAAACCAATTTAGAGCACATTAATGAGTTAGATATGGCTTTGGGGTGACAGAATCAGTCTATGTGTTGACTCTTGGAGGACTGAGGTAGAATTTGCTTCAGAACTGTCTCAGCAAAGATGGAGAGTCTAGGGCATTTATCCAGACTCCCATCCCCCAAAATTTATCCATAGACTCCCATCCTCCAACTATTTGAGAATGATCAGGAGTGTGATTTCTCCCATCCCCCACTTCCGGAGTGTGTGTGTGTGTGCTTGGCTGAGTGAGCATTCAAGGCATCAGAGAGAGCGAAAAAGAGAATCCCTTAGCAGGAAGCTATAGGGTGCAAGAATTGTCTCCCACCACTTACCTGAAGTTAGGTAGGCAGAAGGGATACGGTGTGGTGTCTCTCAAACATCAGCTTCAGTCTTACTAACTATTATGATGGAGCTTTGATCCCAAGACAAACATGTTGTTAAACTTCGTCCATTCTTGTGGGTATGAACCCATTGCAAACAGGGTCTGTGGATGAGGTTACTGTCAATTAAGGGGTGGCACAGCTGAATCAGGATGGGTCTCAATTCTATTAGTGGGGACTTTATAGGGAAACCCAGAGAGAGAGAGAGAGAAAGTCATAGAGGGTGGCTGGAAGCTGGAATCAGCAAACCTGGAATAAAAGAGAAAAGCTAGGAGAAGCCACCCCATGTACATTGCCATGTAAGAGAAAAGTCAATGACCAAAGTTCACCAGCAACAACCCTAGAAAACCATAGTCTTCTTGGAGAAAACATCACATTGATGATACCTTGATTTGAGGTATCATCAAATCAAGCCTCAAAACTGTGAGTCAGTAAACTCCCATGATTTAATTCAAACCATTGAATAGTATTGGTTTTGGAGGCCAGGGAGGTGGACAATTACTAAGCTCTTTGGTGAGGGTTATGAACTAGGTAGACATTTTCTGTGGAGATCTCCTATCTCTCCACTGATAAGCTCTCTTCTCCCCTCTCCTCCATACACCATCCCAGTCTAACTTCCACTCAGGACTGACTTGCAGCTTACCATCATCATACACATCACATGCATCAATAAAAATGTAAAGTGGCAATAAATGGTAAGGTATATTTTCAGGAACAATTAAATTTTAATCAAAAGCTATTGAAAAGGGGAAGGATATCTAGAACTGAGGAGCTGGAATGACATAATAGATGGCTGACGGGACCAGTGTTCTGAGACTGTTTCTCAGTCTACCTAGTAATGAACGCCCTGGCAATGAAAAATAAAAACTAATATGGTAAAGGAAAACGTATTTGCAGTGATTTGAAACCATATGTACCCCTGAGAGACACGTTCTTCAATTGAATCCATTCCTGTGGGTGTGAACCCATTGTAAGTAGAAATTTTGATGAGATTACTTTATGAGGATGTGTGTGGCCAAGTCTAATCAGGATGTGTCTTACTCTTATTACTGTAGTTTTTTACAAGTGGAATGAATTCAGATGTGAGAGAGACAACCACAAAAAGAAGAAGGCTGAACATCAACAGACCACCGAAGAGAAGGGAGAGACCAGGAGAGGCGTATATGTGCCTTGCCATGAGAAAGAGAAGCCAAAGATTGCCACCAGCCAGCCCCAGAATGCTGATCTTCGGTAAGAAAGAATTGCTTTGATGATGACATGATTTGGACTTTTCCCAGCCTCAAATTGTGAGTGAATAAATTCTCATTGTTTAACCCAACCCATTTCATGGTATCGCTTAGCAGCCTAGAAAACAAAAACAGCATTTATTCATTTATTCATTTGTATTTTCATTTATCCAGCACTTATTTATAGATGGTTTTCTGTGTGCCTGGCACTCTTTTAGATATTACAAAATGCAATTTTGAACTAAAAGAGAAGGTCCCAAAACTCATGAAACGTTTGCCTGGAGGGGAATGGGTATGATTAATATGTATGAAATAAATCAATGGGATAATTGCTAATCCTAGTAAGTGTTTTGAAGGAAACCAACAGGAGGGTTGGGTGGATAGAAGGGCTTTAGATAGCTCTGAAAGAAGGCATCATTAAAGATAGGCTATAGGAGCTGAGTTCCTTAGAGTGAAAAACTAAGCCACCCTTTGCAAAGTTCCAGGGAAACCAGTCACATCATCGTGCGTGTGTGGACTGCTGCTGTAGCTGTGCTGCACACACACCTCACATGGCACACACACCTCACACAACATACACACTTCACACAACTCTACATGATAGCCCTGATTGGGAAGAGTAAAGCTTGCGGAAGGAACATTCTAGGCCAAAAGAATGACAATCATGAAGTCTCTGAATTGGAAAATAATAAATTTAAGAAAAAGAGAAAACACCAATGTGGATGAAGCCTAATATTTGTGGGGAAAATGGAAAAGTATAGGTGAAAAAAGATAGATAAGAGCCATATCATGAAGAATTGTATAATCCATTGAAAAGGGATAAGATGAAGACAAGAGAAGAGAAATGTAAATGAGAAAGAATGGGAGAAGGAGAAGAAGGGAAGGAAATAAAAAAGAAAGAGAAAATTAAAAAAGCAAAAATAGCATAGATAAGCAAAGAACAGTAAGGCTACTTCACAGATAAAATTAATGACTATGCTGATGTAGAAGAAATTATCAAAAGGCACCAAAACAAAAAATGGTAGAGCATGTGGGCGTCTTAGAAAAGATAGTACCCTAAAGCCTTAATGGTCAGACTTTCAGATCTATAAAGAGAAATTATAATCTGGAATGGAAAATGGATGAAGAGATAGCAAAATTTTATTTTGCTTTACTGAGATTTTAAAGCCAAGCTCATCCAGTAATTTTTGTGGAGACGAGTATGGACAGGCAGGTGCATGCGATCTGTACAAAAGATCCCAATCACCTGTACTACATTTTATTTATATTGAATAACCCCAGGAGACAGATTTTCCTAGCATGTTCTTGCATTGATTTAATTTCAAATCTGTCTGAAATTTAAAAAAAAAGTTGAAGCAGTTGTACAACTTGGCAGGCATAAACAGGTTTTGCTCTGCTGCCCACATTATCTGTAAGATTGCCTTCTTTTTGTCTTTCTATTTGGCATTCACAATGTACAGTACCAAGTATTTAGTTGTGGAGAAATTCCTCTGTTATATTGAAATAAGTTGTGATCAGTTATAAAATTTGACATGCATGTAATTTAATGTCCAAAGACATTAGAGTGCTTGAATATGTTTTCTATCAGTAGAGGTGGTAAGGACAAGATGAGGATTTAATTTAGTTCTCAGTTATCTGAAAGGCATCCACCATTGTTCATGCATGCAAATGTTTTCTTCTTTCTTAAATTTTTCTGTGGACAAATGTTAGGGAAAAAATAGCTTTGGCTGAACTCTGGCTTGTTGCCTTATCATGTGTTTCATCTTTGATTTAGTGGATGGAACGTGAGATTGTCACTGCATCCACCACAGGTCTGACCCATCAAGTGTACAGACCCAACTTAGGAAAGCAAAATCTTGCCAACAGTCTCTGGGCTTGAAAATAGCTGTATTGATTAAGAGTATAACATCCTGATGAAATACTCTGATACTAGGAGAAGTGATACAATCCACCTAACCCTCTCATGGGACCCTGGAGTTACAATAATAATGAAGATTTATTATTATTTAATAATGTCGAATGTAAAGAATTTGGAAATGTAAAGGGAGGATTGCTGGATGCCATGTACAACGTTTGTATGTGCAGAATGGCTGTTGGATCTCATTACCTTGCACGTCATATTTTGTGCTCTCTAAGGGTCAGTGCTAGCATCCCAGACTCTGCTCCCTGGGGGAATAGCGCACTGCTGAGCTAAAGATGGGAATTCCATTGGGGTTAAATTCAATTGTTATTTAGTCACCCCAGAAAATAAAGCTCTGTATTCTATAGAATCCCATATCCATATTAGCTTCTGTTTCCTTTTCATTAAGTCCATTTAATAATTTATTCATCAAATATTTATCAGGCATATAAATTTTCTGAGGCACTATGAGAGTGAGTGTGGGCAAGATTGATTCTGAACAGGGTTAAGACTCCATCAAACTAATGTGATTCCCTTAGCAAACTGTGATATCAGACAGTGTCTTTGTTTTTCCTTAACAAACTGCCCCAGGAATTTCTAAAATCTTTATTATTATTGTAACTCCAGGGTCCCATGAGAGGGTTAGGTGGGTTGTATCACTTTTCCTAGTATCAGGAAATAAAAAGTTAAAGACAAAAATGTCAAAACCCCAAAGCTCATGAGATTGAATTGCCTGTGAAATCTGAATATCTGAAGTCAGATGATGTGGGTTATCTAGTTTGTGAACAAGAACTCTTCCCTTTTGAACATACTAAATCATTAGAAAAACTTAGGAATGTTCTTAGGCAAAAGGATTTGATTCTAAGGACAACTTTGATTTGCTTCTTAATTGATATGAGTTTTTCAGTTTGAAATAGTCTGATAGCATCAATCTCTAGGTTGATGCTATCAGAAAATAATGGGTAATCTGATCACTTCTTTTTAAATGCAAAGCATGTAGTATACCCAGTAGAAATGAGTTGTTGTAGGGGATGCTTCTTATTTAGTGCATCAGAGTCTGCATTGCAATGTATACCCAGGGTTGAAAACTTTTATACAAATGTTGACACAATGCAATTACATACATGTCTATATATTTTTTTATCTTATACTTACATATCTGCATGTTGGGGTGAATTATCTAACTTAGGACTTCATAAAAAAGTGTCTGTTGAAAAATCATGTGTGTACATATGTGTGTGACTCTCACACAGGTACACACAAAAGCACAGATTTATGTTTCCATCACACAGGTGCTTTAGGTGCATTGCATGAGTGACTCTCTTATTTTCTCACTTCAACTTCTTGACTCCTTCCCATGTCCACCTCCTTCTATATTTGGATAAGGTTTGCCTCTCATTTATTATATTATGCCTATAATACTCAGAATGTCCGGGCTTCCATGATTTAAGGCTGACTGGAAAATGTGTGGGAGAACAATAAATGAGAACAATAATATTTATCTTTGAATGGGTCACATTGGCTATTGTTTGGAGGATATATAAGAAGCATATTAAGTTTGGAATCTAGAAGATTCCTTAGGAAGCTATTGCAAGGAATTGGAGGGAAATGGATGGATTCAATATGTACTTTGGGTGTAGAATAGATAAGATTTGAAAACACGTTGAAATATTTTACGAGATTTCCTATCCAGTCCAGATTTCTGAATCTCTGTTAAAGTTGTGAAGTTCTGACAATCTTGGCCGTGATGAGTTGAGTGGTAACCTCGTTTAATTGGAACAAATGGCCTCGCTTCTCATTATCCCCAGTGATTCCTATTTTCTTACATATTTCTCATTTTATTCTTTGACAGTGGATGTCTGGCTCCCATTTGTGAGCCCTTTACTAAGTGCTAGTAAACAATAGCCTTTTCTGTTATGTTATTATTTGTATTAACAAGTTTTGTAGAAGAATGGAAAGAAGATTGGGCATTAAACCAGAATTGTTGACCACAACTGATGCATTTCTAATTACCTTAGACCTAGCTAATTACAGTGGACCTTACTAGAGGTGTTCTTAGATCTCTTAAACTGTAAGAATTAGGAGAAAAACATCTGTTCTGCTGCCTCTGCAGGGCTATTGTGAAGAGCAAGTGGGGAAAAATAATCCTCCTTTTCTAGTTGTAATTCTAAGAAGAGCCGGCATTTGCATTTTATGTCTTCTTTAAAAATTTCTGGTGTAGTTTATATATCATTCTTCTTTACAAGGTCATGAATTCCTTGAGGACTACTAATGAGCCTGATACATCTTTGCATTTCCCTCAGCTTGAGGACAGAGCTTTACACATAGTGGCAGTAAGCAAAAATTTGTTAGTTGACTGATGTATATAAAATGTTTTTATAAACTGTAAATGGATGCAGACATATAGAAGATTAGTCTGATTCTCTGACTGCTGGCCTGAGCAATACCAGCAGCTCCACCTTCAACTGAATCAGTAGACAGGTCCCAACCGATTGGTACTAATCAGTTGCTTTTACGTGAAAACTTCTAAGAACTCTAACTCGAAATGTTTAAAATCTAAAGGACTGAAAAGCCTTCAGATAAAAAGGGTATGGTGTGGTTCAACTAGGGCACTGCTTTGTTTCTCCTTGACTCCTTTGACTGACTCTGCTCCATGTGGCTGCTTTGTCCTTGGGCTGTTTCCTGTTTGGAAAGGGATTTTCAGCAGCTATTATAGCGGTTTTAGGCATACACTGCTCACTGCCCTGTATAGGAGAGAGTGAGCAAATTTGTGTCGCAGCAAATGCCCTGAGGTTTATGCTGATTGGGCACACAGGGCCTGGCTACATCCTAAGTTACCTGGGCCATGTGGCAAGATGAGCTCTGTTACTCCAGGTGATTCTCAGCAAGGGTGCAGTTGGCTTTTTGGGTGTGACATTTCTTTACTGTTGGGAACCATTTGTATTGATGCATGGTTCCACCAAATAGGACCCTTTATTCTAGTAGGATCCCTTATTCACTGGGTCAGCTGAAAAACACACCCCTCTGACCGACTCCAAGGGGGGTGTTTCCACTGATTGGGACTTAAGAGGGTCCACTCCCAAAGCTGATGTGGTGTCATAATGCTGCGATACATTGTAGAAGTGGTGGAACAGATGTTGGAGAGTCAGCCACAATCTCTAACGTACTGTCAAGCAGCCTGAAATTTCAGCAAGACTGGTGGCCACTTCCGTTATTTAGAATCACAGCAGAGGTATTAGGAAATATTTCTCTCCCTCTTGTTCCATTAAGAATAAAGACATTTTTTGTACTATTTTATTTCACATAATATTCCCCAAACCCAGATGAGAGAACTGAAGCTCAAACTATCTCAGTAAGTTACCCAGTGACCACAACTGGTCAGGGGCTGTATGAGTAGTCACAATTTTTTTTTTTTGTAAATAAAAAAATTAGTAAATATTTTAGGTGTTGTGGACCGACCTCTGTCAAAACAACTCTGCCATTACCAATATAAATAAGTGGGTGAATGTTATTTATGTCCACTACCATTTTAATTTCATATGTTTTTTACATGTCATTAAATATTATTCTTCTTTTGATTTTGTTCAACTCTTAAGAAAAGTAAAAACCATCCTTAGGTCATGGACTGTATAAGAGCAGGGTGGATTTGGCCTGTGGGTCTTTGTTTGCTGATTCCTGAGCTAAACCATATCGCTGCCCAGAAAAGTCTCGCTGGATGCTCAGATGGAATTGGGAGCCGTTTGGTATGGTGACATGATTAACAGTGGCACACCCTTATGGAAATGTCTCTCCATGCCCACAGCCTGGTGTCTTTTGACTTTTCATGACTCTGGACCATATCATTGGGTCAACCATCCACCTGGACTCAAGATTTTAGCGGTCTCAAGGGCATGTCCTATAAACTACCCAGTGTTGTGCGATGCCCCAGATCCCATGAGTAATGCCACCTCTTTGTGACGCTATAGCCATCCATGATTTTGCCTTTGTTAAGAAAGGTATTATTTAGCCCCAGCATTGGCCTTTTAATTTTTTTAGTATATTCTTTCTGCTTTGAACAAAAGCATTAAAAATGGTGAATTTGAAGAGCAGGTGTGTGATGGCTCCTTTCTTCCCCTTTTAAAGAATTATCTCATGGCCTTTGAAAACAGCAGGGACCAACACCTGTCATTTAGCACCAGCTGAACGTGCTCATCAGCGATTCATCCTGGACCATGTTCAGGACCAGCCCGAGGCAAGGGGAGCTGGGCAGCTGCCTGGGGGAGAAGAAGCATGAACTTGAACAGGTGCCTGGGGACCTGAATGCTTCAAATATTTAAGATGGGAGGCTTGCCCACAAGTAATTTTAAACACACACATTTATCTTTGGGTTTTGCCTTCCAGCTGATTTTGTGGAAGCATTTCAGTTTCCTTTCAGATTCCTCTACTCATTTTAGAAAGATTTCATGCATTTTCTTTTTCTTCTTTTCTACACACGAGTCAATTGATTGTAAAATGCTCAGAATATTTATCTTTTATATTTCCAGCCTGTTCACATATGAATGACCAAACATGTCTGCAAATTAAGGGGGGGGGGATAAAATCTCTCACCATAAAATTACAAGGTACATGATAGTTTTGTCTTTAAGATTTAATTCTAATTTGGTTCTCTCATTTGAATTCAAGTTATAGTAACAAGAGTAGGAGGCAAAAACTAAGTTGCTTTTTGGTCTCAAAATACGTCCATTCAGAATCCATTTGTGAGCTTTTGTGGGTGTAGGTTGCAGTGAGAAACTCTTTGCCTCCTGAATGCAATTTAAGGTTGCATTTTAAGATGCATTTTAAGATGCAATTTAAGATGCTTGATAATCCTAGAGATTAACTTCCCTTTGCCTTCAGCTTCCTTGAGTGGAATCAGCCTCCAATGGGGCCTCCGTTCCATCCGCCAGGATTCAGGAGGCTGGAAGCACACCATTTGCACACCTTGGTTTGTGATTTTTGATGCTGTTTTTGCTTGTTGTATTTTGGTTTATTCTTGTTTCACTGATTGGTGGTTCTGATCATAACCACAGTCTTAACCCATTTTTCATATTTTTTCTCAAAGTAAGAACATACCAATTTTAGCTTATTGTTAACTTAAGGATTTCTCAAATACCTTTGAGCCTTCATCTAGTTTTTCCATTTGGACACTTTTGGTTTTATCTAATGCATTTTCTCTGGCTTAATTATATTGCTATTATTTCTTTGGAATGCTATCATGATTATAGCATGCCTGTTAGCAAAGATGCGTATACTGTCACATATTATTGATGGAAATTTTATGAATAAATAGAGAAATGGTAGGAAATCCATTCACCTACTTTTTCTTAAAATAATAACTCTTGAATTTCTTGTACATACCAGATTCTCTGTGGGAACTGGGGATACAGTTTAGAATAAGCTGGATGTAGTTCTCTGCCCTGATGCGGCTACCAGTCTAGGGAAAGAGGTAGAAAATAAATAAGAAATATTGAGATAGACTTTAGATACTGTATGTGTTATTGTGTGAGCGTGATATTAAATACAGACCCTCATAATGTTAAATGCACCCCAACCCACTCACCCTTAAATAATAAATATGTGTGATTTTGAATGAAAAGTTTGGTGCCAGGTCAAGCTCAAACCTGAGTGTGACAGTATTTGTAGGAGGACAGCTTGCTGGGAAGATACATGCTGGGAAGATATTCATATGGAATAGGATGATTAGGAAATGTTTTGTGCATTCTAACAGCAGTCATTGTATAGACACTGTTCCAGTTTTTCACATGAAGAAATTAGGTCTCAGAGAAGTTAAATGTCCAACAGCATCTGACCACTAAGTGGTTTGCCAAGGCCTAGTGTGGCAGTGAAGATCACATACTTTAACTGTACTGCTTGGCTTACAGTCTCTACCACTTGCTGGCTTTCTGATCTGATGTATTTTGCTTAACCTCTCTGTACTTCGGTGTCTTCATCAATAAAATGGGTATATGAAGATTATTTCCTTCACTTGTATTAGTGTAAGGATAAAATTAATTTTCACCAAGTGCTTAGAACAGTGCCTAGGACATAACAAGCACCATATAAGTATTTGCTGAATATAATAAATGTTTAAAATATGGGTACTAGTTCTGTCTGACCCCAGGGCATACAGTTTATACTCCCCCTTGCTGACTCTTGGAGTGTGACTATAAGAACTAAGTTTCCCTCTCCTTCCTTCTCTCCCCTACCAATTATAATCTTTTGTAGTCACAAGAGGAGAGTCAGATATAGGGTGGAAGTGAGAAAAACATGGATTCACCATTCTGCCATTATGGCCGCCATGTTCACCTTTTCCTTAAATGACCGAATCAGGTTTGTTTTCAGGGCAAATCAGATTGGCTTATTGTTACATCAGGCCCTTCATGGAAAGGAAAATACAAACACACAAGCAAACAATAAAAACCTTGCCCTGGGGTTGGTTACTGTGTGGCATTTCATTTAGAGGGAAGTTTTCTTTCATCCTGAAATTGACTTTTTTTTAAGAATAAAACAGTTGAGTTCGCATACACTAGCCTAAGCCTCCTTCCCAGAGGATGTATTAATTAATCAAGGTACCACTGCAGGGTGGAAGTTGAATCATTCAGCATCTTTTAGTTAAAAATTGAATAAACTCTTCATCATTTGTCTCATTTTAAATACATTTAAATGGATACAAAATTTCTAACCATTAGAGGTACAATGAATATTATTTTGAGAGTTTGGGATACATCTAGAATTATTTTATACCACAAGGCATAAGTATGTATTTGTGTACAAAAATTCTGATAGGAAATAGATTCATTTTATCAACGAAACATGGGAAATGTCAAATAAATATCAGTTTGATCTGGTTACTTATAAATTCTAATAAAATAGATAAATCAATGGAACCAGTATCTCCTTGAAGTCCAGAAATACTATTTTCTAGGCTTAAGAAACAAAAATGTGTTTGCTTATCAACACCACAGAGTGCAAATAAATCATATGATTAACTCTTCTCTAATAACCTAATCCATGCTATTTGTTGGGTGGAATTTAAATCAATTTGTAAAAAAACAAAAATCAATTCATAAAAAAGCAAATATCTGATCCACAATAATGGGGTTGATGTTTTCTCAAACAATGCAAAATAATTAAGAATTGACAATAACTTAGGCTGTATATATTTTATTTTACCTTTCATAGAGGTATAACCCTTTATTAAGTTAGAAAATTTTCACTCTAAAACCAATTATTTGAAATGTTATATTAAATTTATTCCTAAACTTTAGTTTCATGTTGACCTGAATGAAATCATAATAAGTTTAAAGGAAGAATTTTAAAAGATACATGAAAGCATGTTTCACGGGGAACAACGCAAATCTCTTGTCTCACCTTTATAAACAAACTGACTTTAAATTTCACAATTTCTGTGTGCATTTGTTATCTCCTAGAAAAGTTGACATTCTATAGCCTTGACTCTATCTGACTGTTTGGTTAGAAACGTTAGGTCCTCTACTTATAAAACTTTGAAACCTTTGTTTACAACCCTACACAATGGAGAAAAATTGTACCTACCTCATGGCATTATTGTGAGAATTAAATAAAATTCTCCATGTAAAGTATTTGGAAAAGTGCTTGACGCATATAAACACTTAAAACATTTAGTCAGTCTTCTTAGTAATAAAATAAAGGATGTATATAAAAGCACCTACAGAGGTGCCCTACAGATCCTTAGGAAAATGTTTTCCTTTTTTCTGAGACTATTTACTCATTTTTTTTGGCAAAACAAAGTGTGTTTTATATATATATTACATCTGCATCTTGCTTGCTTATTTATATTTAATTTTACAAAGTCTGGAGCCTTTGTTCCCTGCCTTTGTGCTCCTAACAACCTCATTGTTGAAGCAAAGGTGCACACATAAGAAAAATATATAGCATTGAGAGTGAAATAGTAGAAAATGACACTGTAAGTTAATGCTAAATTGCAATGATACAACATTTCAAAGGTGGGAGAAATCAATTAAGGTAGCACCTTCTGGAAAGGCTTTGTGGTAGAAAAAAGGATTTGAGCTGGGTCTTGATAAATCAAGAGGACTTAGATACCAAGACATCACAGAAGGGCGATAGCCAAGACTTATGTAAAGTTTTAGGCTTTCAAAAGCACACATAAGAGAAAATGCAAATGATGTGCTGTGGATGGCAAGTACTGCTTACTGACCACACTGAGGAAGGTTTGAGGGAAAGTCAAAGGAGATGAGGCTGTATTTTGAAGTTTCTTGGCTTCATCAAGAGGGATTATTCTCCTGTAAGAACAGCAGAGAATTATAGTACCTTGCCCATCTTAGATATCCAATAAATAATTCAAAATGAAAGAATGTGCACATGGATGCATTCATGCTTGCATGAAATGTATTTTGAAAATAGGAAGTACTGAAGTCGGGACCAATTCAGCTAATAATCCAGCAAGAGACAAGGAACATCAAAAAGTATTTACTGTGTATGCAGTTGGAAAATCAGACTCAATAGCTCTATCCTAATATACCATAGAAATTCAAAATCACCAAATTATAGGGAGGAAATTTAAACTTATCAGTACAATGAATACTGATGATGATTACTTCCTTATCTCAGTTCTTTGATAGGTGCTGTGGAAGAGGGATGATTGCATAGGACCCAGTATAACAATTCCTTCATTTCTGATTTTACTTAGTATGCACAGTTTTGTAATGGCATAAGATAATATGTCAATAGGCAATGATTCCATCCCAAATCCCACCATCATGGTGTACAACTGTTTTATTTTCTTTCATTTCCCTTAAAACTCTTTATCATAAATAAACCTCATTTGAAAAAGGTTTCATTGTTAAATACCTGCAATTTTATAATTTTTATTTTCACTGAATTCATTGCATTTATTTTTCATGTGGCTACAGTGTTCATGATTACAACTGTAATGGCTGAAACAAATTGCTTTTTTTTTTGTTAATGTCTCATACTGTATTATCTTCCTGTTGTTAAATATTTGGTTGTTTCCATTTCTCCACTGTTAGTGCTAATGATGCAATAAATAATTTTATACTTATAGTTGTATTCCTCATTTGAATTATTTCCTTAGGATAAATTCCCATAAGAGAAATTACTGGGTCAAAAGGTATAAAGGTTTATATAGCTTTTCAAACAGGTTGCCAAATTGCTTTCCGAAAGAATTTTACTGCATCAATTCATAAAACCCCAGGTACCCTGCCTGATGATAAAATGTGTTTTTCTACTCTTTATCCTAAACTTCCCGCTGCAGAATAATCAGGACTATCCAAGCTGTGGGCCCTATAGATCATTCTTATTTCTTCATTACCCTCCTAAAGATGATAGTGTCTTCTTTCATGGTTTTAATAATATTAATAATAATTAATAAAAATATTTAATAATATCCCCAGTTCTGGCACCTTGGGAAATCACTGATACCTAGGGTTTTCCTTTCAGCAAGCAGTGGATAATTAGGGCTTTGGCCTATTGAGGGAAATTCTCTTGAGATATTTTGCAGTGGGAAGAACAATGAATTAAAGTAGAGTTAGTGGCACCAAACATAGTTTTTAACAAACTAGATCTCTCTGGTCTCCTAGTGATGCTAGACCACATTATAATAACTTATCTTTTCAATTAATTGTTTAAAATCAGTGATTAATTTTTATTTTGTCCACCCCCTCTGGTTAAAGAAGGCATTCACAATTTCAACATTTCTACCTCTAGCCCCTTTTAAGGCCAAGGGTTAGAAGAGTTTGGGTCTGGAGCAAGATTTGGTCTCAGATTCTGACTCTGCTATTTACTGTCTGCAGGGCCACAGTCGGTAACCTGACTTCTCTAAGCCCTAATGAGGATTGCATTGACTCCTACCTGTCTTACTGTACGATAAAGACCACATGAGATAGCACATGTAGAATATTCAGCACAGGGCTCAGAACATGGTCACCCTATAAATATTCACTCTTACAAGACATTGGAATATTAACTAGTTTTACCTATTAAAGCCAGCTATATATACCAGGAAGTCATACGATAAGGCAACTGGTCTATAAATACACCTTGAGTGTTGCAGAAATATTTTGTACCGTGGGTTTATTTGAATATTTGTTGAAAACTATTAATTCTCTCCCTACAAAAGTGCAAGTAAGCATATTATTTTGCATCCTGGTTTTCCAGGCCCTCTGAAGCTGAGTCCAGCAGTTAACTTGCTACTTTTAACAAGTTAAAGTTCCTATTCCTAATATCTCATTTTGGACAGACAGAATCCAAGCCCCCAAGAACTTAATATTAACTTGTTAATATTGCCAGTTTATCTAAAAGGCTAAACAAGACCAAAGTCACCAAGTCTGATTCTTTTTGTACAGATTTGTATATTGAAATCTACAGTGAGAGCTGAGTTTCTTAACTGTCACTTCTTCCAAGGTGACAGCTTTGTGTAAAAACTAAAAACAAGAAGTCATTTTCTGAAAACAGAAATTTTGGTGATTTTAATGGCTCCTTTTCTGTCAATGCCAAGATTACATGCTCTACACAATATAGGTTTTTAAATTCTTTGTGTGTCTAATTCACATTTTATAGTGCATCATTTCTACCTGGCTGTCTTACAGACTGGGAAGTATCAGCACATTTACCTATATGTTATTGATCTCCAGGGTTAGTAACTCTGAGGTGTACCACAAAGAAGAATGATTTTCATTGGAGTTTAGAAGTGTCTAATTATGTGATAAGTTCCAAATACCTCAATGTTTTGAAAATTCAAAGTAAAAAGTAAAATAATACAACTTGTCTTTCCTTAGAACCAGAGAAATACAGTTAAAGGAAAAATGTCTGATTCACAAGCATTCAAGAGATGTTCCCCAGAGTAATCTCATCAAGCTAGTAAAAACCAGCACACTGTCCAAATGAAGTTGAAAAGCTGTTTCTGTCTTTGTGGTGGGGCAGGTGGTGGTATGGGATACAAAAAAGGAGCAGAAAGTTGAATTTTCTCTAACAACAAAACAAAACAGAAACAAAAAATTTTAAAGAACAAGGCAAAAGGAATACCAGATTAATATAATCATCAATAATATAATGGAAACATGCAATAATGAAAAGCAGTATTTCAATTTACAAAGGCTAGGCATCCAGCTGAAATATAGAAAATTATAAGATACTGCCACTTTCATCTTAACAACTGTGCTGGTTTGAAAGGAAGCATGTCCCCTAAGAAAAGCCATGTTTTAAAATAAGTCCCATTTCATAAAGGTAGAATAATCCCTATTCAATACTGTATATTTGAAACTGTAATGAGATCATCTCCCTGGTTGATGTGATTTAGTTAAGAATGGTTGTTAAACTGGATTAGGGGATGACATGTCTCCACCCATTTGAGTGGGTCTTGATTAGTTTCTGAAGTCCTATAAAAAGAGAAAGAGAGACTCGGAGAGAGCAGAGAATGCTGCAGCATCACGAAGCAGAGAGTCCACCAGCCAGCGACCTTTGGAGATGAAGAAGGGAAATGCCTCCCGGGGAGCTTCATGAAACCAGAAGCCAGGAGAGAAAGCTAGCAGATGACGCTGTGTCTGCCATATGCCCTTCCAGCCGAGAGAGAAGCCCTGACTGCGTTCGCCATGTGCCTTTCCAGATGAGAGAGAAACCCTGAACTTCATCGGCCTTCTTGAACCAAGGTATCTTTCCCCGGATGCCTTTGATTGGACATTTCTATAGACTTGTTTTAATTGGGACATTTTCTCGGCCTTAGATCTGTAAACTAGCAACTCATTAAATCACCCCTTTTAAGAGCCATTCCGTTTCTGGTATATTGCATTCCGGCAGCTAGCAAACTAGAACAACAACCAAACAAGTTGCATACATTTTAAGCTCATAGATATGTGCAAGCCTCTAACAGAGCAAACGATGCAAAAAATTCTAAACAAATAAGTTCCAGAAAATGACAAACCCTTCATAGGAGAGGAGAGACTCACAGCTGCCGTTATTCATGGAAGAGGGGAAGAATTTACCATTGATGGGAAGAACTTTTTAAAATTAACAATTTTTAATTGCTGCTGGTTGGCTGGTATTCTAGACTTAAATTCTGAAACATGTAGCTCTCACCAACCACCAACAATCAATTCCTTCCCACAGATCTTCAACAAGCTCCAGGGTTAGTATATAGGACAATAGAGGCAAGATAGGACAGATGAAATAGATCCTCCCTCAGGTGCCTGGGGCCTCTTCCAAGTGCAGGGAATCTGCTCAATGAGTACCGGTGAAGGGGAGAGCAAGAGAGCTGAGAGAAACGTATTTTATTCACTATAGACTCTCAACTACTTAAGGCTGGAGACAGATCAAGAGATCTGAAAAAAAAATCACTTATGAGTTCTGGTTTTTAGCTACCAAAATCTGTTCAATGGTAGGAGAGGTCCAAGAAAAAATATTTCTGAGGCATTCTGGGCATTCCCAGAGAATAAGGCAATCCCTTTATTAGGGTGGAAAACCTAAAATAGCACAGCAGAAAACCAGACAGGAATGAGAAGTAGTGATCCCCAAAGCTTGCAGCTTGCCTATAAAGCTCAAAGAGATCTCTATTTTATTATCAGTGCTCCAAGCCCAAGACATGCTTAAAAGAGGGTTCTGACCCTGCCAACAAACAGTGGAATCTAGTGATGACTAGAATAAAATCAAAGCTACCACAAATTCCTTAACCAGCTTAGATGAAGATAAATTTGAATCAACCCTTTCATCTAATGGCTTGAAAGAAGAAAAAGAGCAACATTTTTTTCATTGTAAATGTTTGATATGGAATATAGAATGCAATGAAGCAGGAAAATGTTCAATATTGTCAAGAAAGAAAATAGTGAACAAAATTAGACCCAGAGATGTCTGATGTTGGACTTATCAGACAGACACTATAAAATAACTACCATAAAAAATGTTCAATGACATAATGTAGAATATGGCTAAAATTCATAAAAAGGTAAGAAAGCCAAATGGAAGGAATAGAAAATATAGAATAAAATATAAGACATGATAGAAGATTGGGCCCAGCACAGGGAAGAATCAGTCAACTTGAAGTCTGGTCAATAGACAACATGCAAACTGAAACCCAAATGAAAGAAAAGTTAATAAATGTGGTTATTTATAAATAGTTCTGAAAATTCTTTGACCTTCATAGAGAGAACCCTCTGCGATTTCCTTGACAAATAGAATGTGGATAAAGTGACACTTTGTAACTTCTGAGACTAGATTAGAAAAAGCCATGGCATGACTGCTACCCTCTCTAAGAGAACTCACACTTGGAACCCAACCATGGTATGAGGAAACTCATACCATATGCAGAGGACATGCACAGCTGTCTGGTTTCCAGTATCCACTGCTGTCCCACCTGACAAGCAGCATTTATCAATAGACATGTGAGTGGGGTCACCATTCAGATGACTGTAGCTGAAGCCACTATGTGATTTCAATCAGATGAAGAAATATTTAGTGAGAACCAACAATCTGAATCCAGTTAATCCCAGGTATGAGAGATAAAAATAGAATTTTTTTTAATCCACTGATTTTTGGAGTTGTTTGTTACATAGTATTAGTTACCTTGAACCAAAGCAGAGTAACTGAGATTTGTGAAGTTACACTAAATGGTCTGACATATACCTAATAAATGCAGTCCCAGAAGAAAAGGAGAGATAGAATGTGGGAAATGACTTAAAACTTGGTGACATATATCAACCCAAATATAAAAGAAGCACAAGCAAGCCCAAAGCAGGATAAATATATAGAAACTATACGTGTGTGTGCAGGTGTGTGTGTAAAAGGACTTGGATGCAAAATGAAAATCAACAGTAAAATGATGAATGAATTAATGTAAGAAAATGAGTAAAAACTTGAAATGATACTCCAAAGAAGAAGGCAGTTACAACAGTGTTCAGAGCCTCTTTGTGCATAACAGAGCATAACTGAAAACAACCAAGAATATCCATAAATAGGAGAACAAATCGTGGGTTACAGGCATATGATAGAACAGTACTCTGCAAAGGTAATGAACAAGCTGGCCATACTAAGCAAAAGAAAGTAGACCCCAAAGAGTCCATTATGTATCATTTCATTTTTATGAAATTATCCAAAAGGCACAAGCTAGTCTATGGTACAGACATCATAGCAATGATTTTTAATGAAAACTATAGAATTGCCTGAAAAGTGGTATGAAGAAACTTGAGAGAGTTGAAAATATTCTACATCTTGCTTTGTATGGAATTGTCAAAACGTTTGTACTGAATACCTAATACTGGTTCATTTCATTTAACATAAATTATACCTCAATAAGAAATTTTAAGTGTTTATAACTTCTCAATAGGGTTCCACATTATTTGGAAAAATCAGCAAAATTCCCTATAGGGATATATATTTAGGTAAATTTTTTTTAAGCCTTTCCAGTAGGGGTGATGCCTTCAGGAATGTTATGTCCTTCCTTTTTCAACTACCTAACAGGTACCACCTATATTTGATATGATGTTAATGTGAAACTTTCCCTGTTTTCTTAGCTTCAGCTTGGGTCCTCGAAAGTGAGGACAAAAGACAACAAATACCTTTACATTCTAAAGAGAAGTACTAGCCCATATATCTATGGCTTGCTAAGTGGGTCTCCAAAACTGAGTTTTGTGACCCTCACCCCATATCAGGAGTTCTACGCGCGCGCACACACACACACACACACACACACACACACATACATTATCATGAATGAAAGATTAGAGTGAGAGATGTTGTTAATTGATGACCTATTGTTGATTTTCCTCTTCTTACTATTATCATTCAGGGTAAAAAAGTGTTCAATTTAAAGAATCGTTTTCCAATCTCCCCTGAAATCATTGATAACCATTTGACATAGTTCTTCTCAATTGAATGTATGCAGAGGTATACTTGGTGGGATTCTGGGAAAGCCTTTAATGCCCTGATAAAAAGAACTTGAGTAGGCTAGCAAGGCATTTCATTGATTTTTCTTATTCATTTACCTCTTCTTCTTGTCTGGGACAAATCCCCAACACTGGAAGCTTCCAGAGCCATCCTCCAATGATGAAGACATGGGCCACATGCTAAGAAAAATGAAGCTGGAAAACGGACGGAGATTGGTTCCTTGGTGACTTCTGAAGTAGCTCTACCAGCATCAGAATTGCCTACATCCAACCTATTATTTGCAAATAATAAAATCTCTCTCTGGTTAAAGTAACTGTTGCTGGCTCTTCATTATATGTGGCTAGATTTATCCCATCTAAAGTAACTTGAAAGTGAAGACTTTGAAGATTTGTGAGAGTGGCATGTGTTATCTTTCCCCACAACTTTACCTCCCACAGTCTCCCACATTCTCGCCCATTAGGTGGTAGCTTGCTGGAGACAGTTACACAGGAGCCCAAAGCTGCTATGGAAGCTAGAGTGGGGCCATGATATTTCTTGAGAGAACCTGGATCGTGGCCTCTGACGCTTGGAAACACAGGGACTGATGTGTGGCTTTCCCCTAGACATTTATAAAAATAAGAGGATTGGAGATGTAGGGAGGGAGGGGGGACAATGGGCTGCCTGCCAGAGGACATGGGCTACACTGCTGCTAGTGCTGCTGTCCACAGGCCTTGTTCCTGTCCTTGGCATGGAGCTCATGTGGCATCTGCTGAAGATTCAGGGTGGTGCGGGCTGCAAAGCTGAGGAACTGAGAAGCAGAGAACTGGAGCCTTACATGGAAGCCCAGAGCCCTCAGGAGTGCATGGTTGGGGAGACAGGAACTAAGAAATAAGCCAAGCCCTGCTCCTTGAATGCAATACCCTCACCAGGGCAGGCCCGCGACTGTGATCACCCCCCACCCCATGCATCTGAACCCTGTCACCCACCCCCACTCCCAGTGCTCCAAGTGCCCCACCAAACCCTCCAGCATGCACTGGCCCCACACACCCATCCCAAGTGCAGCCCAACCCACCTCTCCTGCACCCCTCCTGAACATTACTTCCCCCTCCCTGTTCCCTGCATGCAGTTGCCAGCGCATAAAGGCCACAGGTACTAACCTCTATTCTGAGAGTGGCAAGAGAAAAGCAATCTACTACATACAAAGGAAACCACAGAAGACGGAGTTCAGACTACTCAACTGGCACCATGGAGATGAGAAGACAGTAGTATGATATATTTAAGATCCTGAAAGAGAAAGAATTCCAGCCAAGAATTCTGTACCCAACCAAATTGTCCTTCAAAACTCAGGGAGAGATTAAAATTTTCAGGCAGACAAATCCTGAAAAAATTTGTCAACAAGAGATCTGCCCTGCAAAAAATACAAAAGAAAGTTCTGCCAGTTGAAAAAAATAGACAGGAGAGGGAGGTCTGGAGGAGGGCACAGAGCTGAAGAGTACCAGTAAGGGTTACTTAAAGGATAAAAAGAGAAATAGGGAAAAGAATATATAGATCTAACAAATAAAATCCAAAAGAAAGATGGTAGATTCAAGAAGTGCTTTTTCAGTAATAACTGAATGTTAACAGGCTAAACTTACTGATTGAAAAGATTGGCATAATAGATTAAGAAATATAATTCAGCTATATGCTGCTAAGAGACTCATCTTTGATACAAGGACATAAACAGATTGAAAGTGAAAGGATGGAAAAAGATTTTCTACACAAGTTGCAACCAAAAGAAAGCAGGAGTAGCTCTACTAATATCAGAGAAAATAGGCTTTAAATGTAATGTCATCATAAGAGACCATGACACTACATATTAATTAAAGGGACAATTCACCAAGAAGAAATGACAATCATAAATGTTTAAGCTCCCAATCAAGGAGCACCAAAGTACATGAGACAGACATTGGCAAAACTAAAGGGAATGATAGATGCTTCAACAATAATAGTAGGAGACTTCAATTTAGCACTCTCCTCTATAGATAAAACAACCAGACAGAAGATGAAAAAGGAAATAGAGAACTTAAACAACTTGATAAATAAATTAGACCTAACAGACATATATAGGTCATTACACTCCAAAACACTAGGATATACACTCCTTTCTAGTGCTCATGGAACATTTTCCAGGATAGATCATATGCTGGGGCACAAAACAGGTCTTTATAAATTTAAAAATATTGAAATTATTCAAAGCACCTTCTCTGATCACAATGGAATAAAGTTGGGTTTCAACAATCATCAAAAAACATGAACATTCACAAATATACGTAGATTAAATAACACACTCTTAAATAACTAGTGGGTCAAACAAGAAATTGCTAGAGAAATCAGTAGGTCTCTGAAGATGTATGAAAGTGAGAATACAATTTATCAGAACTTATGGGATGTGGCAAAGGCTGTGCTGAAGGAAATTTATTGCCCTAAATGCCTGTATTAAAAAACAAGAAAGAGCAAATATCAACGACTTAATGCTCACCAGGAGGAACTTGAGAAAGACTAGCAAACTAATCTCAAAGCAAATAGAAGAAGAGAAACAAAAAAGATTAAAGCAGAGTTAAATGAATGGGAGAACAAACGAACAATAGAAAGAATCAATAAAACCAAAAGTTGGTTCTTTGAGAAAATCAATAAAATTGATGGGCCATTAACAAGACTGACAAAAAAAGGGAGAGGGTGCAAATAAACAAAATCAGAAATGAGAAGGGGTGCATTACCACAGACTGAAGAAATAAAAGAAATCAAAAGAGGATACTATGAACAACTATATGCTAACAGACGAGACAACTTAGATGAAATGGGCAAATTCCTTAAAACACACAAACAAGCTACACTGACTCAGGAAGAAATAGATCTCAACAAACTAATCACAAGTAAAGAGATTCAGTCATCAAAAATCTTCTTACGAAGAAAAGCCCAGGGCCAGATAGCGTCACAAGGGAATTTCACCAAACAGTCCAAAAACAGCTAACACCAATCCTGCTCAAACTTTTCCAAAAAATTGAGGAAAAGGAATTCTACATAACTCATTTTATGAAGCTAATATCATCTTAATACCAAAACCGGGTAAAGATGCTATAAGAAAGGAAAACTACAGGTCAATCTTCCTAATGAACATAGATGCACAACAAAATATCAGCAAATCAAATCCATCAACACATTAAAAAAATTTTACACCATGTCCAAATGGAGTTTATACCTGGAATGAAAGGATGGTTCAATACAAGAAAATAAATTAATGTAATACAGTACATTAACAAATCAAAAGGGAAAAAAATCACATGATCATCTCAATTGATGCTGAAAAAGCATTCAGCAAAATTCAACATCCTTTTCTGATAATAGCATTTCAGAAGATAGAAATCAAAGATAATTTCCTCAGTATGATAAAGGGCATATGTGAAAAACTGATAACCAGCACTGTATTCAATGGCGAGAGACTGACATTTTCTTCCCTAAGATCAGGAACAAGACAAGGATGCCCACTGTCACCACTATTATTCGACATTGTGCTAGAAGTTCTAGCTAGAGCAATCAGGCGGACAAATTAAACGCATCCAAATTAGAAAGGGAGAAGTAAAACTTTCATTATTTGCAGATGACATGATACCATACTTGGAAAATCCTGAGAAATCTACAGCAAAGTTACTTGAGCTAAATAAACAAATGCAGCAAGGTGGCAGGATGTAAAATTAATGTGCAAAAATCAGCAATGTTTCTACACACAAACAATGGCCTAACTGAGGAGTCAGTTAAGGAAACAATTCCTTTCAAAAGAGCAATTAAAAGAATCAACTAGTTAGGAATGAACTGAACTAGGGATGTAAAGGAGTTGTACCCAGAAAACTACATAACATTGCTAAGAGAAATCAAAGATCTAAATAGGTGGAAAGACATACCTTGCTTATGGATAGGAAGACCAAATATAGTTGAGATGTCAGTTCTACCCAAATTGATCTATGGATTCAACGCAGAACCAATCAAAATTCCAATACCTACTTTGAAGACTTGGGAGAGTGAGTTATCAAATCCATCTGGAAGGGAATTTACTAAATTTGTGAATAGCTAAAAAGAAGAATAAAGTGGGAGGATTAACACTCCCTGAATTTAAAACCTATTATAAAGCCATAGTGGTCAGAACAGCATTGTACTGGCACAAAGATAGAAGTATTGACCAATGGAATTGAATCGAGAGTGCAGAAACAGACCAACAAATCTATGGTCAACTGATTTTTGGCAAGGCCCCAAAATCCATTGAACTGGGAAAAAATACTCTTTTCAATAAATGGGCATGGGAGAACTGGATATCAATAGCCAAAAAATGAAAGAGGATCCCTACCATACACCCTATACAAAAATTAACTCAAAGTGAATCAAAGACCTAAGTATAAGAATTAGCACCATAAAGCTTCTAGAAGAAAGTGCAAAGAAACATCTTCAAGACCTAGTAATAGGAGGTAGCTTTCTAAACTTTACACCCAAAGCACAAGCAACAAAAGGAAAAATAGATAGATGGGAACTCCTCAAAATCAAATGTTTTTGCACCTCAAAAGACTTTATCAAAAGGGTGAAGAGGCATCCAACTCAATGGGAGAAAATATTTCAAAATCACATATTGGACAAAGGTTTGCTGTAGAGAGCCGCTTCCCGGGTTTTGGCCCAGTGGACATGCTGCAGCCTGCTCTAGAGTTCCCCCCGCCCATCGAGTGAGCCAAGATGGCGCCCGCATCCTGCTTCCGCCTATGACGCATGTATCCGCTTTACCCATTCCCCCAATTACCCCGGTACACGTAGTCGCTGCTCATTGGATGTGATCTATGCATATAGGGGGTTGCCCGGGTAGAGGCGGGGAGACAACCCGCAGAGAGCCGTGCCTGACGGCCGCAAGGAGGTTGTCCCCCACGGGGTTTCTCCCTGTGTGGAAACTGTATTCGGGAATGAAAGCTTAACCCCAGTAAAGATTAGCACTCGAATCAGCTGTGAGCATTGTGTCCGTGTCTGTTTCCTTTCCCTCTCCTTCCCTCGACGGCGGGGATAATCGGGAGCCAGACGGAACAGCGCCGGACAAGTGGTGGCCCGTACGGGGAACTCTCTCCCAGCCCCGCGCACAGACTCCAGCTGCCCTTCGCGCCTGATCACCGTGAAGGGGTGAGTACTTCTTTATTACATGAGGGTTAGGGCCCGTGGGTTCTCAGGCCACCCCGGGGAAAGGGCTCGATAGACGTCATCGAGCACGCTTGAAGCTAGCGCCGACTGCAAGAATGGGGCAGTCTGAAAGTTCACCCCTATTATCTCCCTTGAAGACACTGTTGAAGCAGAGAGGCATTTTAGTGCGAAAAAGCTCCCTCCTGCGATTTCTTGAGGATGTAGCCACCTTTGCTCCCTGGTTTAAGCACACCGGAGGTCTTACCTTGTCTTGTTGGATAAAGCTCGGTCACGATATCGATCGGGCGCGTAGGACGGGCTTATGCATGGACCCAATCTTAGTCCCCATATGGGAAACCGTCCGCGCGTGTCTTGAGGCAGAGGCCGCGACGGGCCTCGGTCCGACCCTTGTCTTAGAACAAGCCCGAGAAGCATTACGAGAGTCCCGGTCAGCATCCTCCACGAGCGGCTCGTGTAAGGGCAAGCCACTGGAGCCGGATGCTAGCTCAGATACTTCTGACTCAGAGTCAGAGCATTGTGAGAGCGAAGGACCAGATGAGCCCCCACTGATTGATCTAGAGAAGCCCTCACAGCCCTCTGCCCCACCAGCGCCCACAACCGCGCGAAAGCTTCCGGGGAGGAGTTTTAATGCCTCCGCCTTTGATCCCCGCAGCGGACTCCCCCTAGTGGCCGGCTCGGGTAACCTCCATGACCCTCGGTTACAAAACCCGGAAGGGAACCCGGAATTCCCCGAGTGCTGGTCGGAGGAGGGGCCGCTCTGCCTACCTCCGCCGCCCGCATACGCAGGCCCCCAAGATCATCCACCGTTGGTTAGCAGAAGGAGGCATTTCTGGAAATGGAATCCCTTTAGCGCACTGAGCGCTAGTCAGCCAGCCGCCATGTACCCAGTCATTATCAATCCCTCCGGTAATAATCAATATGAGGGTTATGATTATAAGGTTCTGAAAGAATTAAGACAGGCTGTTCACCAATACGGCCCAAATGCCCCTTTTACCCTAAACATGGTCGAGAACCTCTCTGCCCTACACCATACGCCTGCAGACATATATCAGCTTGCTCGCGCCTGCTTGCCCCCAGGTCGATATATCGACTGGAAGGCGTGGTTTGAGGAATTAGCAGAAGAGCAGGCAGCAAGAAACACGGCAGTAAGGCGTGGTGGATGGAATGCCGACATGTTACTGGGCAAGGGCGCCCACGCCCAGAATCAGACAGGGTTCCCCCATGTCCCCCCGATTCTATACACGCACCTATACGCCCGGTCTTACTCATATGGGTTTTAGTCGAAACGTGTCAATTTTCACCTTTAATGAGACCTTTCCGCTTACCGATGATACACTCATTTTCTCTTTTGCCAACCTCTCCATTGCTAACTGTTCCACTCGGTCTAACCAGACTTGTCCTACAGGTTGTGGTCGTGTGCCTTCAGGTGTGCTGCTTGAGTTCCTCAATGCGACCGATCTTTCCCTTTCTTGTCAAGGCTTACTGGAAAAAAACGAGACGAAGCGATGCCTCAATCTTACAGGGTTCCGACCCGTCGTGTGTTCGTGTGCTGAAGACTGGGACGCTCCCGACCCCCTCTTCCCCCCATGTGAGCATGACCTTTTTCAGGTAACCACGATGCAGGAGTTTCAGTGGCACCGGTGCATGTCCTCGCCTCGCCCGCGCCGCCTAGGTGATGACTGGTGGGTTTGGTCCACCGACCCTCACGCCTACTCCATCAAGCCCTTGCTGAACTACTCAGAGGGAGCTCAGTGAGCTGACCTCGTCCAATGTCGTCACGCCTTTACTAACCCCTTCACCTCCAAGGTCCAGATTTGGGCACAACAAATGATTTGTAATCCCCTAGGGGCATGTGTCGACCTGCGGTATCTCAACCTTCTGAATGGCACCATCGCCAACACTTCCACGGACGCAGTTGGGAATGCAACTGAGTGCTCCCTCCTCGACGTAGGGAAACATGATAGTACTAACTGTTCCTTTTCTCTGCACAGGGAGACCTGCGTGCAGCCTCCTTTTGCCTTTCTACTCTCCTCGGACCCTACCTTTAATTGTTCCCAAACCCCCTGCACTTTGTCAGGATGCTGGAGTGGGTATCCTGTCTTCGCCATTCTGGTTTACCGCCCCAGTTATGTCTGGGTTCCCGTTAATGCTTCTGACTGGGTTGGCCCAGTCACCCAAACTATCTCTACAAAAAACTTTCAATTCGCTAACCCTGCAATGCCTTCCAGGAATAAGAGGAATGTAAAAAATTGGCTGCTGCGCGTGGGGGGCCTTGCTGCCTCTTTATTCATCCCTGCTGTTGGAGACGCGGTCCTCCACGCCTGGACCTCGGACCAGATCACCCTGACGATGGAAGCTGTCAACAATTTAGCCAATGCTACCCGAGATGCACTGCGAGCCCAGAGTCAACAAATTGACTTAAACTCTCAGGCGATCTTGCAGCTTCAAACTGAAATAGATGAACTAGGACTTGAAATGGACGGACTTTGGAAAGTGGTCCAAGAGATATGTGACACTCGCTGGATTGTCTTTAAGCTCTGTGTCACCCCGGTCAGAGCTAATATGACCGGGACCTCTGCCAAGGTTAAGGACTGGCTGAAGAATACTTATCTCCCGCAGTTCCTTAATCTCTCCCAGCAGGTAGAGACGAGCCTTGATAAGATAGGGGACATTCAGTTAAAGCCCGTTGAGTTTGACCTGTCTGGTCTCGGAGATGTGATCAAAAGTCTGTGGGATCAAGTCACCTCCTGGTTCTCATGGCCTAACTTGACCACCTGGGTTCTTTTATTTTTCGGGTTGCTGGTGGGGCTAGTGGTGATCAAATGTCTGCTGGAACGATTGTTCCAGTCTCAACAGCAGCTGCGTGTCTCCACCATGTTAGCTATGTCATCCCATTCGAATACCTGTGTGCATCCCTCCCAGATGGATGGCTCATCTGAATCACCTGGGGCAAAGCTCTTGTCGGCAAGGTTTGTTGCGGACTCCCTGGCCACTACCCGTATATAGCAGACGCCAGAGGCTGTTAATTTTGCGCGCCTAGCCGCCTCGACGGTGGAGCCGCGGTCACAGTCCTGGCCAGACTGGACTTGGCTCTAGCCATTGCACCGAGGCCTCCGCAGCGCTTTCGTTGCCCTGGCTGTCGCTCTCAGGATCCCCGCTTGACCCAGTTGCAAGGCAGAGCACTGCAGGGAGGAGTCACGTGGTATCCAGTTCCCGGACTCTCCGGTCTCTATATGAGGTGAGCATTCTGGTCGGTGCCAGAGGTTCCGTCGAGTGATGACGCAGACCTAGTCCAGACTCCCCAAAGCACCAACGCGAGTAGTGAGCCACTCAGGCCCACGGGAGCACTCTCATCAATAGAGACACTGGGTGCAAGAATCCGGTCTACGGACCATGTCTGTTATATAAACAAAAAGGGGGAGTTGTAGAGAGCCGCTTCCCGGGTTTTGGCCCAGTGGACATGCTGCAGCCTGCTCTAGAGTTCCCCCCGCCCATCGAGTGAGCCAAGATGGCGCCCGCATCCTGCTTCCGCCTATGACGCATGTATCCGCTTTACCCATTCCCCCAATTACCCCGGTACACGTAGTCGCTGCTCATTGGATGTGATCTATGCATATAGGGGGTTGCCCGGGTAGAGGCGGGGAGACAACCCGCAGAGAGCCGTGCCTGACGGCCGCAAGGAGGTTGTCCCCCACGGGGTTTCTCCCTGTGTGGAAACTGTATTCGGGAATGAAAGCTTAACCCCAGTAAAGATTAGCACTCGAATCAGCTGTGAGCATTGTGTCCGTGTCTGTTTCCTTTCCCTCTCCTTCCCTCGACGGCGGGGATAATCGGGAGCCAGACGGAACAGCGCCGGACAGTTTGCTATCCTGTATATAGAAAGAAATCATGCAACTCAACAACAAAAGAACAAACAACCCAATTATAAAACGGGCTAAAGAAATGAATAGGCACTTTTCTGAGGATCAAATACAGGTGGCTCAGAAACACAGGAAGAGATGTTCATTTTCATTGGCTATAAGGGAAATGCAGATCAAGCTGGCAATGAGATACCACCTTATACCTATAAGAATGGCTACTATAAAACAAAAAGGAAACTATAAATGTTGGAAAGGATGTGGAAATTGAAACACTTATGCACTGCTGGTGGGAATGTATAATGGTGCAGCCACTATAGAAGACAATTTGGAGGTTCCATAGGAAACTAAATGTTGAGTTGCCCTATGACGCAGCAATACCATTACTTGGTATATACCCAGAAAAGCTGAAAGCAATGGCACAAACAGACATTTGTACTCCAATGTTCATAGCAGCATTATTCACAATCACCAAAAGATAGAAACAAACCAAATTCCCATCAATAGATGAACGAATTAACAAAATGTGATATGTACATATGATGGAATATTATGCAACAGTAAGATGAAATGATGTCCTGAAGCACATGACAAGATGGATGAGTCTTGAGGACATAATGCTGAGTGAAATAAGCCAGGTACAAAAGGATAGATACTGTATAGTTCCACTTTTATGACCATGGTAAAGGTAAAATCAGAGGCTTATAACAGAATACAGGGGACTTAGAGATACATAGAAGCTAGAGATGGGTGAAAGGTTAGCTAATGAAGTTGAACTCCAGTGTAAGGGAATAGATAGAAGGGAAGGCAATTCTCTAGGGGGGTCTATAAGTAATATTACCATATTGAAGATTAACAAGGTTTAAAGGGGTTGTATAGACCTATGTACCCCATTGATTAACACTAGAAATGTAAATTATTTCTTGCAAGAACTACTTCAAAGGTATGAATCATGTACAAACAGTGTTTAAGCCAGGGTACAGGGAGAAAACTGCTATTGCATGCTATTGTCTATGTTTAAAAGGAAAACATCGGCACTACTACAGCAACAGCAGAGGTAAATAATAGGGGGAGGGACAAAAATTAAGAGGAGGTTTAGATTTCCTATTTGGTGAGGGTGTGTTTATTGGTTATCTTTCTTTTGGGAACAATGAAATTATCTAAAACTGAGAATGTTAATAGACTGTGGACTTTGGGCATGTGCCAGTTTGAAAGAATGTGTGTACCCTAGAAAAGCCATGTTTTAATTCTAATCAATCTTGTGAGAGCAATGGTCTCTTCTAATCTCTATTCAGTACTATCGGTTGGAAGCTTGATTAGGTTTTCTCCACAGAGATGTGGCTCAATCATTTGTGGCATTAAACTTGATTAGATGGAGGCATATCTCTACCCATTCTACATGAGTTTTTATTAGTTTACTGGAATCCTTTAAAAGAGGAAGCATTTTGGAGAACTCTTCAGAATGACATAGCCACAAGAAGCAGAGTGTTCACCAGCCAGTGACCTTTATAGTTGAAGAAGGACAGTGCTTTCTGTGGAGCTTCATGAAGCGAGAAGCTGGGAGAGAAAGGTAGCAGACTCTTGCCAGGTTCACTGCATGCCTTCCCAGTTGAAAGAGAAATGCTGAACTCATCGGCCTTTCTTGAATGAAGGTAACCTCTTGGTGGTGCCTTGGTTTGGACATTTTTATAGATTTGCTTTAATTTGGAGATTTTCATGGCCTTAGAACTGTGAATTTGTAAATTATTAAATTCCCCTTTTTAAAAGCTATTCTGTTTCTGATATATTGCCTTCCAGAAGCTAGCAAAGTAGAATAGATTTTGGTACCAGGAGTCGGGTACTGCTATGGTTTGCAAATACCAAACATGTTGGAACAGTTTTTTAAATGGATAAGGTGAAGATTTTGGAGGCATTGCGAGGAGCTTGATAGAGAAGGCTTGGAGTGCTTTGAAGAGAGTGTTGTTTGAAATGTGGACTCTAAATTAAATTAAATCTAAAGATACTTCTGATAAAGCCTTAGACAGAAATGAGACATGTGTTAGTGTAGACTGGAAGGAAGGCAAGCCTTGTTTTAAAATAGCAGATAATCTGGCAAAATTGACTAATAGCTTTGGTTGGAAGACAGATTTTAAAAGCCATGAACGTAAATATTTAGCAGAAGAGATTTCCAAATTAAATGTGGAAAGTACAGCCTGGTTTCTCCTCATAGCTTATAGTGAAATGCGACAGGAAAGAGATAAGCCGAGAACTGAACTCTTGAATACAAAGGAACTAGAAATTGATGTTCTGGAAAATTCTAGGCTTCCAGGAGGGTAGACCCCAGAGAGTGGTGACCCACATGAGGATTTGGCCAAATGTGGAACCAGTCAGCCTTTTCAAAAAAACCCAAGATTAGACACGGAATTATCCAGGAAGGATTTATGGAAACGTCTATGTCTGATGGGTACAATCCCTCCTTACTACATAGAAAGCCAACATGAGTGCTGTGGGACCTATATAAACAGATCCACTGCCAGTCTGGACTGGGGAGCTCAGAAAAGGGACAATATGAAGATAAATAACCTCAGAGGTAGAACCATGGATGCTGAGGTCTGAAGTCAAGAAAACTTGGGCCAGGAGAGTAGACTCACCCAAGCACATGGAGAGGGTGTTTGTCCCAAAGGCAGAGGATGGGCTTTCCATCTCATTGCAGTGGAAGAATGTTACCACCTCAGGCCTTGGAAATGGTGAAACACACTCCTTGGGGATTGGGGAGAGTCTGGTTCCACCATGTGGAGGGGTTAAGCATGTGCCACAGAGATGGCAGAGACCCTGGGCGTGCCCCGATACTAGGAGAGGGTGGAGCCAAGAAAAAGATGGTCTCCCCAATGCCCTTGATCTTGAGGCTTACTCTTGTGAAGCTTATGTAGGTAGTGGAGAAGTTTAGCCTGCCAATCGGTATGCCTGAGAGTTACTTCTGGAGGACCTCTTTTGTTGCTCAGATGTGGCCTCACTCTCTCTAAGTCCAATTCTGCAATGAAATCATTGCCTGTCCCTGCTATATGGGACATGACATCCAGGGGTGAAACCCTCCCTGGTAGCATGGCTGATGACTTCCAGGGATGAGTTTGGCCCTGGCACCATGGGATCAACGATTCCATCCTGACCAAAAGGGAGAAAAGAAGAGTAACTAATAAAGTATCAGTGGCAGAGAGACTTCAAATAGAGTCAAGAAGCTACTCTGGAGGTTGCTCCTATGCAAGCTTCAGTTAGACATTGCCACTTATCATAACTTGCCAAACCCCAACCAGGACCATTCCAGCCAATTCTAAAAAAACATGTAGGGCAATATATAAGATTCCACAAGGGTTCCATGCGCTAGAGTAACTTTCCAGAAACCTACAACCTCCAGATGGATCCCTGGACCAGATAAGTCCTGGGACCTAGAGGGTCTAGTCTCTCCAGAACATCAGACAGGTCCATCTCCCTACCCCATATTATTGACAGAACTTTCTAACATGAAAAAGTTAGAATGGCCATAGCCCAAACACCCCTAAAGAGAGGGATAGAAAGATCAAAGGTGATGGTGGAGTTATACAGAGAAGATAAGATTTAACAAATGAATATGAATGCTGAATCATTAAATTGATATCTCTTTTAGTCTCCAGTATCTTAGAGCAGCTGTAAATAAAAAACTAAAATTGTGGAATTGTAACCCATGCCAAACTCTGAAATATGTTCTATAACTAATTGTGGTGCTATGCTTTGAAATGTATTGCATTTTTGTATATATGCTATTTTTCACAAAAAAAAGAAAAGAAAGTCGATTGTGATGATAAAAAAAAATTATGCCTTCTAACCTGCCATATTCTGGAGCAACTAGAAGGAAAAATCTAAGAGGAACATATGGTAGCCCATGTCAAACTCTGGGATCTGTCTTGTAACTACTTGTTGAAGAAGGCTTTGAAAATTATTGTTTTTTTCTTTCTTTTCTTTGTATATATGTTATATTACGTAATTAAAAAGTTAAAAAATATATAAGAGGATTGGCTAGCTGCATGTAAAGGAATTGGGGAGAAAGGTTGAGGTTGAGATCAACATGTATTTCCAAATATGACAAACATACCCTTTGAAGAAACTGGACACCATGGGAAGCAGCAAGGCTGGGGCCTTCTGCCCCAGAAGGCTGCTTGCCCTAGTGATTTGACCTCAGAAGAGACCCTAGGGAATATAGAATAGAAGTTTGGCAGCTAGAAAATTCATAGAGCTAGTAAATTCATAGAAGTTTGGCAGCTAGGAAATCCTCTTGTCAGAGATTGACAACAAGTTGGAAATTCAGTGCTATAGATGTGCTCCCCCAAGTCTCACAAAGTTTCCCTATTAAAGAAAGCCATCACATGAATGTCTACAAGATGTTAAACAGTGTAATTCGTGGCTAAAATCATCTAATCCCCAAGCAATCAAATCCCCGAGCAATCATCTCTAAAGGGGTCAGAAACAGAAGCTGGAGAGTGATACAAAAAGTGGGTCCAGAAGGAAAGAAGACAACCTGATGTTCTCTTTCCCTTTATCCACTGAAAGCTTTAAAATGTTAGCCAGGACTGAGCTGAATCCAAAGAGGTGGGACAGAGGAATTTCACAGTGGGTGATTTTAAAACCTTAATAATAAAGTACAAGAGTATTTCAATACCTGAAAATAGTTTAATACTATTTATTAAACTGAAAAGTGACCAGAATTGCTAATGGATCTGCCCATGATATCATCCTGTGGTGGTAAACAGATATCTTTAGGAGTGGACTTCAAAGGCACTGGCAAGTGGGTGCATGGATGGTTCAGTGGTAGAATGCTTGCCTTTCATGTGGGAGACCTGGGTTCAATTCCCGGACCATGCACACACACAAAAAAACAAAGCACACGCACAAAAGAAGAAGAGAGAAATCATCTATCTTCTATTTTACTGTGTACTTTACCACGTGGCTAGGTATGTGTAATGTGTATGCTTGTATTTTTCTTCATCTATCTATTTATCTTTCTATCTATACATCCATCCATCTATCATCTATTATCTCTCTATCCATAAATCCATTTATATAAAAGAGTGATGGGGATCTTGCTGTACCATATTTATAAGCATATCATAAAGCTACTGCAGCTATGTGTGTGCATATGTTTGTGTGTGTGTGTGTGTGTGTGTGTGTATGATTGGCATAGGATTTAAAAAATAGAAAATTGGTATGGAAAGGAGAATCCAGAAATAAGTCCCAGAACATATACTATATATATATATACACACACACACAGTGTATATAATCTAGTATATTACAAATGTAATGTTTTATTTCGTGAGATTATACCATAAATATTGGCTGCTCATCTAGGAACAAATAAGATTGTATCCTCCAGTGGATCCTATAATATGCTCCCAGATTCCCCTTCATTACCCCACACACAAGAAGTGGTGCTGGCATACCATCTCTGGACATCAACCTTCTTTGGAATTACCTAGCTGAAAAGTGCCACCTCACCTAATGTCACATCACCTGCCCAGCACAGCCCCAGCCAGTAACTTTTCAAGTGGGGTAAAAAAAACTGGCCTCATTGCCCCAGCTTGAAGGGACCATCCCAGTTTCAGAGCTTCTGGTGATTTGTCTGGTTCCCTCACTGAGACAACATGACAATCTAATTCTCCTCTGCCGTTTCCTTTATCTTTCCTGTCCCTTCCCTGGGTAATGGTTCCCAGAGCACTTACCAATAAAACTTGTGCTTGTTAATCTTCATTTTAGAGTCTGCTTCCTTAGGAACCTAACCTTTGAATGATGAGATTTTAAATTATATTTATAAATAATTCCATATAAAAAATAAGAATGCAAATTAAAATATTGTAAGAATATCTAGAACACCATATTTGCTTATCAAATAGTGGAAGATACTTTCTTACTAAAGACTAGATCAAGACTAGAAAATCAAGAGGTATTTTTAAAAGCTGGATATATATACATTAATTTTATTAAATTTATTCTATAAACGAATTACATTCTTTCCTTTCATTCTCATTTAAATGATCCAAACACGCTTTGTTCATAGCAAGCATTCAATAAATATCCATTGAATAAATGGCAAAAGATAGCAAATTAAAGTCTATGACAAGCATTTATTTTTGGAAAAAAAAATCTTCTATGCAGGAGTCAGACTCAGAAGCAAATTTATTATATTTCAAAACCTCTTACTTTTTGCCTAAAAGGAGACAAGAATCCAATTGAAAAAATATAGAATTACAGGAGAACAAACCAAAACAGACAACAGACACATTATTGAGCTAAAGCTCAATAAAATCCAAGGAAAGGGAAACAATAATAAAATGAAGTTCTTATACCAATCACAGTCATGAAAACAACCAAAAAAAGTAATTAAAACATCACGGATGGCTGGAGGACATTTTAAATTGTTAGCGATTTCCTTGGAATATTCTTGAAATATACACTAGAATGTCACTAGAATGAGATATATATATATATATATACACCTATGGATGAGTAATTTCATCCTGGAAGTTTATTCGACAGAAAAATAAATACCAGAACATAGGCATCTAAGATAGAAATGCCTAAGGTAACAATCTAAGGTACAAACAAACAAGCAAAAGAGTGAATGCCCACCAACAGGAAAGTAAATTAATAAATTATGAGACATGCACAAGCTGAATTTAGCACAGCTACTGAAAATAATGACAGCCTTTTATGCTAGCAGCAGTGTGCTAAAGGTGGAAGGAGAGACAACGGTGGGGAGCAAGCCACCTGGTTGAAGACAGTAAGGGGGCTCATTGTCTATCAAAGGACACCCAACTAAAAGATGCACTTTTTAACATCACTGTATGTTGATAATTGAAAACACATCACTGATAAGACATTTTACCAAACCAGTCCGGGGTCTGTCCCACCAATTCCCTGCTCTGGGTAGCTCGCTGTGGAGCAGTTTAACTTGGAGAGATGGCTGCAAGTACTGTGGAGTGGGAAAATAAAAATGAAACTAGGCATATCATAGTATTCTATGTCAAAAAAAATATTGCTCAGAAAACCTTTAACTGCATGTACATTTATATAAATATATTGCATGCATCTATACATTTATACAGGTTAAAGAGATGAGCTGAAAAACCAGAAAAAATATAGGTAGCTTACTACATTGCTGGGCTATGGGGAACAGGCAGAGAGGATTGTGGGGAGAGGTGAAGGTGTCAGAGGAGAAGCAAAAAAAGTATTAAAATGCTGCATTAAAACACATGTATGATTTGATCACATTTATACATTTACATGCACATAAGGATGGACACATGACATCAAAAATTTCCAAAGCAAATAAGAAAATGCAGCACATTTTATTATTCTTGGGTTGAAAAAGTGAAATCCAGATTTCAGAAGTAAGGATACTTTATATCACATAGAATCTGAGATCCTATGTGAAAAAAAAAAAAGAGCCAAAAGTTCAGGCTTGGAAGACAATTAATAATCCCACATCCATCCCTAAAATCCAAGGTTTACTCTTCTATGAAGCTCTGACGATTTGCTTAAACTACAAATTGAGTGCCCCTTCTCAAGCAGCGTAGTATGAATGCATAAAAACGCTGCCCATTGTTTCAGTGCAAATTGTAATCAAAATGAATAGCAACATGTAAAATGCAGTTTTCTTTAGAATTAACATACTCCAGTGGTTAACAGAGACTTCCAGTCATTTTGGCTCCATCATTTCCTATGTTTGTTTGTTCGTTTGTTTAATTATCCAGAAAATTGTGGTGGAAATGACTTGAATTTTTTACACTAAGCCTTATAAACACGAAAGTTCAGCTCCCTCTAGTTCTGAGATAGCAGAGCTGGGGCGAGGGTTGGGGAGTGAAGCTTTGTACCTGACAAGAAGAAAAAAATTTAATTGCCTTTAATCGGAAACAGATTTTGGGTTGAATTCCAGTGTCAGATCCCACGGTCTGCACTGAGGAATCTGCACAGAGGCCCAGCAGAGTTTTCTCTATTACTCATTCAGGCTACTTTGTTCTTGTCACTGTGACCTTAGGAAGAACACATCGTCCTTAGAGATTTTTAAATCATGTTCTAGGTGAACCTCGTAAAGTGCATTAAGGCTATAACTCTACCCTGTGTAAAAGACTGTGATTTTAGTGGAGAATATAAAAAAATAAGCAAAGGTGTGTGTGTGTATGTAGTCTGGATTAAATCATATTAGGACTTGGGGCTGTATTCCTTTTATCCAAAATCTTTACATTTATACAAAAATAATTTATTACAAATAAACAGGAACAGCTCAATATCTTTTAAATCGTTACATCTATTTTAGGGCCCTAGAAAGACTGTATGGAGAATTAAACAGAAAGTTAGCCATCAAGACCTTTCAATCCAGTTCTGCCTTAATCATTAGGTAGTATTGAATTATTTTTAACAATGAAAGATAAATATCACTTTCAATTCCTGCGATCAAGAAACTGTCTATGAAACAGGTGATTGCCTTTCTTTATTCAAAAATTAAACATTGGGATACAGGCATCCATTTTGATGCAGGTTTTGGTCTTCTGCTGGTAAAAGACTGACAAAATGCAAATCTGTCTTTGAGAAGTTTGCAAACTCAATTTGAATTCAACCTGAGAGAAACCTGAATTATGTTTGTCCAAGGAATCATGTACGCATGGAAAATTAAAATCCAGTAACAGAAACTGGCTTTTCATAACAGCCATAATTTAAATACTTTGAAAAATATTCCCCCTTCCTCACATGAAACCCAGTTAGTTTGGAGCAGCAGAGGGTGAAAGCGGACTTGGTGTGGACAGCGTCTGCTCCATATAGTCATTCGGGTTCTTAGGCTGAAGGGGTTTCCACCACGTAGAAAACAGGTGGCTTCCAGTGGTCACCTGGGCTATATAATTCACCCATCAAATGGAGGAAGAAAGGGGTAGAAAATCACATCTTATTTTATTGACCAGTCTTGGAAATGGCAAACATCACAGAACTTGGTCACATGACGGTATCTTATTGCAAAGGAGGCTAGGAAAGAATGTCTAGCTCTGTGCCCAAAAGCAACGGGAACCAGTAGTTAAAGGCCTAGCTGAGCAGACTCTGCCACAGTACAATTATTTATTCTACTTCATGGCTAAAGAAATTAAGGCTTGAAGAAGTATCAACTATAGCATATGCTGAACTCTCAGGCATACAAATGTAATATTTTTGATTTATGAAGAGTTTGTAACCTATATAATTCATTAGAATGCTCTACTTGCAATCTATAAGTTATGATATTGATATAACATCTATTTTTCACATACTAGATGGTCAATAAACATTTTGGTCAAAATATTTTTCAAGTAAAGTTTAATTTGATTTTGCAGCTGGTAGGTTTCTAGTGACCAGATAGGTGAAAAGCCGTGTTTGATAAGATCACACAAGCAAAATGATCCTTGGTGAATGATAGGCTGTCTTCCAAAAGTGTAAATTGACAGATGCTATGGAGCTGGTAGAAGAAAAAGTCAAAGGGCAATGAAATGCCAACTTGAGGTAGTTGAAAGTAGCCCAGCATCTAACACATAATGCCCTTCCTCCATGGCATGCAGTCCTGGGGGGGCTAATGTCAAGGGGCCCAAGAACCTAACTAGCCAGTCAGCTGTGACCCCCTTAGCCCACCATTCTCTTTTCCCTGGAAGTTTGAATCTTGACCTGAGCAATGCAGAGCTGGAGGGAAATGGGTACAGCTGATTCATCTCAAAGTTGAGGACCTGAAGAGATTGTCCATTAATTTCAACTACCTGAATCCTGTCCTGGATGAACCCTAAACACTAGTCCTTGATGAGGCTTAATTTAATTTTAGCTTTTCCTTTCATTCTGTGTACTCCTCCATATCTTTGCAATAAGTTCCTTTTCTGCTAACTTGGCTAGAGTTTCTGTTACTTTCAGTTAAAAAATAATCCATAGCAAAAAAATCTCATATGCATCACCAGAGTCATTTTTTATATCTTTAGCCTTATTCACAGGTGGCGATTGAACCATTAGGATTGTTAGATCAGCTTGGCCAACCAAGAAGTAACGTATAAGAGGGCTAAAATTGCCCTTTTATCAGCCCCAGTGACCCAGTCCCCAATGGGAGAGAGATGAACTGTATATGTTCAATAATTTACTGTTCATTCACCCAAAACACACACACACGCACAGTAATAGATACAGTTACAAATATGGATATATAGATAAAATTGAATTTTTGCCTAGTGGCAGAATTGATTATAAGTTCCATTACATTCTCAAGATTTTAAGTGTTACATAAGGCAGTCTTATTCAAACAAAAATTTTTTCAGCTATGGAGGACAGGAAAGTCACAGCCTCAAGAAATCTTGAGGGCAGACTCTAAGCAGATGTTTCCAAGCACAGTATCTCTGGGCCTTGTATTTTATTTAAAGAACAAATACAGATTCTTAAATTCTGCTCCTTAAAATATCCATTATTGCAGTAGGTGTTATTTTTACGTGACTTTGGGCAATATTCGTGCTCCACAGAAAGCGTTATGTTTTGCTTAAAATGTGGAGCAGCTCCTGGCACACTATGTGCTCTCCTAAATGTACTGATCATACCTTTGTGAAGCAGGCCTCCAGCCCCATGGAAACTTCTAAGGTTTGCTGGATAACACTGATGTTACCACTTTTTCATGATCAGTTCTGCCACGTTTGGGACATAGTCTCAGCATACGGATTTACTAAATTCTAATAATAAATATTGCCACTAGAGGTCATGCACATGTTGAAAACAAATGGAATGCATCAGTTTATTCATTCATTCAAGTGTCTGTTGAAGGGGGATATAATTAGAACTGGGGAAGCTCTTCCAGCTTTGACCTTAGCTCCAACATGGGAAGTCAGAGCTGTTGCAGAATTGAGTTAACACTCCAGATTCTATCGCACATCTCCGTATCTGCTCAATAGAGTTGCCTGGTGACAATATGCGCCGCGTTTGCTTTGCATGTGCTGACATAGCCAATCATCCTGATGCGTGATATTTATCTGCCAAGCTCTGGGGGGTGGAACAAGAGTTGGGACCCAGGACCTAGATGTCAGGGTTTTGTCAAGATATGAAGAAATCACAAGAAAAAAATAATAAATGGCAAACATATTTCCACTATGAAGTCATGTTCTCACCTGTTTTGGAGCTGTAGGCTGATATCGGGAGGGCACCAAAAATGTTGTCTGAAGGATCAAAGGATTTGATTGCTTTTTTTTTACTACTCATTTTATTTTATAAAAGCAGTCAGATATTGGATGAGAGCAAAATACAATAAAATTTAAAAGGACAATATGAAGCATTGAAGGAAAACAACTGGAGACACCTGCACAATGAAAGCATAGCGTGTGTTTGATTCAAGGTGTGCGATGAGTCAATTCATTCACACAGCTGTTCGAGGCTCACAACCTAAGGCCTTGTATCATGCATAACACACTCTCTTTTTTTTTTGAAAAGACACTGTTAATCTTATCCCTGAAACCAGTATGGTACAGATAAATTTGAAATGGTCATCACTCACCAACTACACTATTTGCTGTTTAAAAAATATATTTATGTATCATTCTGGAAATTATGAAGCAAACAAAATATAATACAAAGTGCATTTGCCACAATTAACTTGAGTTGCTGCAATAGCACAAAGAGAGAGGGCTGCTGGATTTTTTATATGTAAGCTTCTCCCTCCCCTTCCCCCACCCCCTCGCCCCCTCGCCCCCTCCCCTCCTCTCCTCTTCCCCTCCTCCCCTCCTCCTTCTTCTCATTCTCCTCTTCCTTCCCTCGCCTCCCTTCCCCTCCTCTTCTCATCCTCCTCCTCTTCTTGGTCCTCCCCTCTCCCTTCCACTCCTCCCCTCCCCCTTTTCCCTTCCTCCTCCTCCTTCTTTTCCTTCATCGTAGCCAGAAAGTAATTTCCATGCCTTCCCTCCCATGAAGCCCAGCTGGATAACATACCAATAATGAAAGCTATCTACGGAGCCAAACCCAACTCTGTTGCAATTTAAAATATCTCCAGACCTCAAAGGTCAGCAGTCACAAAAAAATAGTGGCATTGGCGTTGGCTGAAATTTATTTTGGGTGATACATTATTCTACAAAGATGATCTTTCCATGTCTTTATCTCCATAGCCAGAAAAGTAACTCCCGTGTCAGTACTACAAACCTGCAACATTCAAACCGAGATTGCACTGCCCTTTTCTCACAGCCACTACCTGCTCCTTCTCTTTTATTTGTCTTCTCTGGTCAGTCATTCCACTATCTATTTGACCTTTAACCCCTTGTAGCCTCCTAGACACTTCCCTCCCCGCATTCTGCAACTGTTTCGAAACCATTACTACATCTGCTTGAGTCTCTCCCCTCGATCTTTCTTAAATTCTGCTTTCCATCCAACTTCCATCCATTTCCTTTTCTAAAAACTCATTGGGTTCATTCATTGCAAGCCAAAATTCATTTCTAAATTTGACAATTTTAATTACCTTCAAAGTTGTCTTCTTGGTATTGTACTTCATCTCTCTCCTATCTATTTCGTATTCTGGTCCTAGAACAGAATTTCTACAGTAAATATGATCACTATACTTTGTACTAAACATACCGCATCTCCATGCTTTTTATGATAAAATGACCTTCTGCCCATCTCTGCAGGTTCATGTGGAAACTTTTCTTTGGTGTCCTGACCCAAAGCATAGTCAATTATAGTATTGACATATTACAGTTAAAATGCTCAGGATGGGTGGAAAGTGAAACCATAGATTAAAGCTCTTCTTCATGCAGCAATACGTGGCAAAAATTATACATCCTGCAATTAAACAATGCTAAAATCACTGCTCATCTTTCATAGCTTTCTGCCTGGATAAAGGATGCTCTCTCTAGATGCACCCCTAGAATGTTTCACTTTACCCACTTGGTAAATTCCTACATATTTTTCAATATCTATCAGGTGCTACCTTCAAACTCACCTAAGGAGATAATCCTTTTTCCTTTCTTTCATCGTAGCTTATACTTTCCTGCCTTATAGACTCTACACCTCACACCCTGCACTGGGATACTTTAAATTTATATATGAATCATTTTCAGACCTAGTGAGGCAATGGATGATTGAATTTTTTTCTTATTCATCATTACTAAAAGAATCAATGCCAGTTTCTGCTAAACGGAAGATATTCTGTAAATAATCAATGAATGTGTAAATAAAAGAATTAAAGCGCAAGGGTGATATGTTATATATTTGGAGAATGTTGCTATATAAATGAATGAATCTGTAGAAACTGGAATCCTTTATACCATACAATCTATTATATAGAAACTTTTGACAGACCACCTTAAATATAGGTATATATTGACGTTTGACAAGAGATAACCAACTTTAATAACAGTACTGTAGTTTTAGGCACTCCTAAAATCACATTTTTGTATTAAAATCTAGGTATATTTGTGGCAACAGGTTGTTTGTCTGGGTTATATGCATCCTACCCCCTCTACAGTCTACTATTGTGAGCTCATTTGTAGCTATTGTAAAAGGCATTTTATTCTTAATTTCAGTTTCTATGTGTTCATTGCTGGTATATAGAAATATAGATTATTTTGTTTTCCTCAATCTTGCTGAACTCACTTATTAGTTTTAGAAGATTTTTGGACATAACTTCAGATTTTTCTATGTTGAATATCAAGCCATCTACCTATCCAGGCACTTTATTTATACCTTTCCTATCTGCATTCTTTTTTGCTTAAATGTGTTGGCTGGAACTTCCAGTCCTACTTTGAATAACAGTGGTGAAAGTGGACATCATTGCCTTTTTCCCAATCTTTGGGGAGAACATTCAGATTTTGACCACTGAGCGTGATATTACCTGTAAGGTTTTAGTACATATTCTTTATCAAGATGAAGTTTCCCTGTATTCCTGGTTTGCAATGAGTTTTTATTATGAATTAGTGTTGAATTTTATCAAAATTTTTTTCTATATTAATTCAGATGATTGTGTATATTTTTCTTTTCTAGACTGTTTTTATAGTAGATTGCACTGATTTTCAAATATTCAAATCCCCATTTAGGGATTCAATTCACTTCATACTTTCAGGGGTGTTCAAATGACCTATTTTATATTGATTGAAGTGTATTCTTTGTACTCTGTGGGAAATTGGTCCAGTTCATATAAGTTGGGAAATTTATGGATGACAACTTGTTCTAAGTATTTTATCATCATTTTGAAGTTTTCAGGGTCTGTAGTGAGATCCCGTTCCATTTAAGATATTTTAAACTAGAAAATTTTCTCTCATTTTTTTTCTTGATTAGTCTTTATAGACTTTGGTCAATTTTATTGATCTTTTTTGAAGAAGCTGCTTTTCATTTCATTACTTTTTCTTTATTTTTTAATGTTTTTAATTTTATGGATTTCTACTCATGACTATTCTTTCATCTTTTCTGCTTTTTTAAAATTTATTTTTGCTTTTCTTTTTGAGGTGAGATTATTGATTTGAGACTTTTCTTCTATTCTATTATGCAATTAGCACTATTCATTTTCCTTCCACACTTCTTTTAGCTGTCCTACAAATTTTGTTTCTTATTTTGTCTTTTCTTTTTCATTCCGCTCCAAGTATTTTTTAATTTCCCTTGAGACTTTATTTTTGACCAATGGGTTATTTAGAAATGTGTTCTTTAGTTTCTAAGTGCTTGGATATTTTCCTGTCATCTTTCTATTAATAATTTGTAGTTTGAATTAATTGTAGTCACAGAACACACTCTTTATAATTTCAACTCGTATACATTTATTGAGGCTTGTTTGATGGCACAGGTCCATCTGAGCACATGTTCCATGGGTGCTTAAAAGAAAGTTTTGCATTTTGTGTCATTGAGTGCAATGTCAACAATTAGACACTCAATCAGATTCTATTAAATTCTTCTATAGAATATATAAGAATTATATATTCTAATAATTCTATTATCAATTGTTATTCTAATAATTCTATATAATTCTAATAATAATAATATTGTTCTATATTCTTTTCGATTCTGTCTACTTGTTCTATCGACTGTTGAGAGAATGGTATTGAGGACTCCAACTGCGATTGTAGATATATCTATTTCCTCATTCAGTCCTGTCAATTTTTCTTCATGTATTTTGCAGTTTCATCAATTTATACATATACAGTTTGGACTGCTAAATCTTCTTAGTGAAATGACACTTATTATATAGCATACTCTGTGTCTCTAATAACTTTTTTTGTGGGAGAAAGTGCATTGTTCAAATATTGAACCCAGGTCTCCTGCATGACAGGCGAGCATTCTACCACTGTACCACCCTTGCACCCTTTAATAACTTTTAATTTGCTCTGAAATCTACATTATCTGAAATTAATATACCCACTTCTACTTTCTTTTGAGTTACATTTGCATAGCATATCATTTTTTCCCTTCTTTTACTTTCAACCTACCAATATCATTCTATTTGAAGTGAGTTATCTGTAGACGATATACAGCTTGATCATGTTTTCTTAAAAAAAAAAAGTCCAATCTGACAATCTTTCTCTTTTAATTGGCCTCTTTAGACCATTTAAATTTGATGTGATTATTGATATGTTAGGTTTAAGTGAGGCTTTTTACTTTTTGCTCTGTGTTTATTCACTCTGTTTTTCATTTCTGTAGGTTTTTTTTAATTACCTTCTTACAGGTTGCTTGAACATCTCTTAGAATTTCATTGTAATTTATGTACTGTTGCCCATGTATATTTGGTATATCTTTTCTAGTGGATGTTCTAGGTATTGTATAATATTTAACCTTTCAGTCTTCTGACATGAATGTTTTACCATTTGAGTGGAGTCTAGAGACTTTACATCCTTTTACTCTCTCCAATTTATAAAATAATTTCCTTAAATATTTCCTCTGTATACATACAGAACCACATTACATAGCATTCTAATTGTTGCTTCGCTCGTGAACATAATTTAGAAAATGCAAGGACAGTCTATTGTGTTACCTAGAGCTTTTGCTCATTCCATTCTTCCTTCAGGATATTACAAGATTCCTTCCTTCATGATTTCCTTTCTATTTAGAGAACGTCTTTTAGTCACTTTTTAAGAGAAGATCTACTTGGCATAAATTCTCAAGCAACTAATTAAGAAAAAAAAGGAAAGAAGACACAAATGACCAATACCAGAAATGAAAAATGAGTCATCAACACTGATTCTATGGGCATTAAATGGATAAGGGAATATTATGATCAATTCTATGATTACACTTCTGATAACTTAGATTAAATGGACCAATTCTTTGAAAGACACAAACTACCAAAAGTCACACAAGGGGATGTAGATAACCTGAAAAAGCCTGTATTATGAATTAATTGAGTCAATAATTTTAAAACTGAAAAAGAAAAGAAAAGAAAATTCACTAAGCTCAGATGGTTTCACTCTTAAATTTTGCCAAACATTTAAGGAAAAAGTTGTGTTGATTCTCCACAATCTCCTCCAGAAATTAAAAGCAGAGAATGTATTCACTAATTCATTCTACAAGGCCAGTATTACCCTAGCACCAAAACAAGATAAAGATTTTAGAAGAAAGGAAACTAGTACAGACCAATACTTCTCGTGAAGATTACCACATGAATTCCAACAATGTGTAGAAATAATTATGCAACATGGCCAAAGGGAATTTCTCCAGGTATGCGAGGCTGGTTCAAATTTTGAAAATCAATCAAGTGGCATTCACCTTCTCAACAGGATAAAGAAGAAAAATAATAATCATATTAATTGACACAGAAAAAGCATTTGATAAAAATCTTACACCCAGTCATGATAAAAACTCCTCTCAGCAAACTAGAATTAGAGGAGCATTTCCTCAACTTTCTTAGGAACGTCCAAAAAAAAACTATTGCGAACATATTTAATGGTGATAAACTGGATGCATGCCCCCTAGGATCAGAAACAAGGCAAATGTTCCCTCTCACTACTCCTGTTAAGTATTATCCTGGAGGCCTTATCTAAAAACTATGAAGATTTCAATGTAAGATATAAAACTCTTTATTTATTAATGACACTTGTCTGTGTAGAAAAATGTCAAAAGAATTGCAAAAAAAAAAAAAAACTTCCTTGAATTATTAAGCAAGTATAGTGAGGCCACAGGATAAAAGAACAATATGCAAAAGTTAATAACTTTCTTATATACTAGCAATTAATACTTGAAATGTAAAATAAAATATATCAATTACAATAGCACCAAAAGTGAAGTACTTAGTATAAATCTAACAAATGTGTACAGGATCTGTTTGCAGAAAACTATAAGACTCTGGAGAAAGAAATATAGAGGGTCTATAAATATTGACAGATATTCTATATCGATGGATAAAAGGCCAAATATTGTTAAAATGGCAGTTCTTCCCCATGTCATCAATAGATTTAATGCAATTGTAATCAAAATCCCTGCAGGCTATTTTGTAGATATCAACGCACTTATTCTAAAATGTATATAAGAAAAGCGGAAGAACTGGAACATTAATATTCTACACAATATTGAAAAACAAAAACAAAGTGGAGCCTCATACTACTTGGTTTCAGGACACACTATAAAGCTATAGTAATCAAGAAAAGGTAGTATTGGTGAAAGGCTAACCAGTTAAATCAATAGAACAGAACAGAGAGCTCAGAAATAGACTGAAATACACAAAATAAACTGATTTTTTTCTTCCTTTTTTTTTTTTTTGCATGGGCAGGCACTGGGAATTGAACCCAGATCTCTGGCATGGCAGCAAGAACTCTACCACTGTGGCCCACCCCCCCACTAAACTGATTTTTGCTATTGAATGTCCACATGCAATAAAATGAACCTAGACACAGCCCTTGGTCATTACACAAAAATTAATTGAAAATTGATCCATCAAAGATCTAAGTGAAAAATGTAAAACCATACTTTTTTGGAAGAAGACATGAGAGAAAATCTAGGTGACTTTGGGTTTGGTAATAAGTTTTTAGATACAATACAGGAAAAATTCTAAAATTAAAAAATTAATAATTTGGACCTTATTAAATGTAAAATTTCCTATCTTTGAAACATACTGCTATGAAAATGAAAGGCAATTCACAGCTTGGGAGAAAATATTTCCAAAACATTTATCTAGTAAAAGATTGGTATCCAAAAGCTATTAAAAATTCTTAAAATCAACCATAAGAAAACACATCCAATTTTGCAGGTAACAGATCTGAACAGATACTTCACCAATGATATGCAGAGAGGGAAAAAACATATGAAAAGAAACTCAACATCTCTTGTCATTAGGGAAATGCAAATGAAAATAAAATACAGTGATAACGCTGTAAATCTATCAGAATGACTGAAATCCAAAAACCTAGCAATAACAATTGCTAGCAAGGATGTGGAGCAACAGGAACCCACATTCATTGCTGGTAGAATGCAAAATAGTTCAGCCACTTTGGAAGACACTTTGGTAGTTTCTTACAAAGTGAAACGTAGTCTTACCGTATAATCCACTAGTGGTGATCCTAAGTATTTAACCAGGTGATTTGAAAATTTATATCCTTGCACACTCCTTCATTTTTACAGCAGCTCTATTCATAATTCCCATCGATATTCCTTTCAATAGGTGAATGGGACCACAAATTGTAATATATTTACACATCAGAACACTATTCAGCAATAAAAAACAAATGAGCTATCAAGCCATACGAAAAGATAGATGAATCTTAAAAGCATATTACTGAGTGGAAGAAATCACTCTGCAAAGGCTATATACATATAATGTACGAGTCTATTTATATGACACTGTGGAAAAGGAAAACTCTAGGAACAGGAACAGTTTCAGTGGTTGCCAGCAGTTTGGGGAGAGGAGAAGGGGGTCCTGAATAGGTGAAGCACAGCGGAATTTTTAGGGTAGTGAAACTATTCTTTTGAAACTATAATGGAGGATTGATGACAGTGTGCATTTTTTTAATGGCAGAAAGAGTGAACTTTAATATATACAGATAAACCATTTAGCAATTTGGGGGATCCCAGAATGGAAATCAGACTGTGACAGAAGCAATTGTATTCCAAATTTAAGAAGTAATCTCTCTGAACATGTAAGGTTAAAAAGTGTTAAGTAATTTTGGAAATGATTGGAAACTATAAGACAAAGGCAGAAGGAAATGTACATAAGTAATGTCCTTTAGTTGTATGGGCTAACAGTTTTGAAACCAGCATGCATGGATATTGGAGTTGAACAATTAAGCGAATGGATGTGATGGTGGGAGTTGGATTTCTCACTGCTGGAATCAGAGGTTACAAATAAGCAAGGGAAGGAAGCTAGAATGATCCATGTAGTAATAAATTAGGGTTGGAACATAAATATAAACACATGTTTAGCTTAATATACATACAAATATACGGATAGATACATATAAAATATTTATGTATATGTGCACATACATGAGTCAGTATATACATATTTATTTTATTGCTCTTTTTTTTCAGGGCGGTGGGGGGGCACGTAGTCCAGGAATTGAACGTGGGTCTCCTGCATGGAAAGTAAGCATTCTACCACTGAACCACCCATGCACCCAGGAATCCTTTAGGAAATAGCTGATTCTAAGACTGGGTCAGAGAATATGCAAGATTCACTGGAGCATGCTATAGTGGCAGAAAGTGATAAGTGTAAAGAAACAAAACAAACCCAATGAACAAAAAGAACATATTGATGGGGGTATGTTAAAAAGACACAGAAGCCAGCTGAAAGAGCTCCCAATGGCCAAAGTTGGGACAATTTGAACAAGAAAGTAAAGTAGCATTGGGTTATAACCTAGAGTATAAAGTGAATAGTCATGAGTCTATACTGATATTAAAAATGATTAATAAATCAATTAATAGTGGAGAACAGATTCTCCATGCAAAAGAACTGAAAATAAATTATGTCGAGACTCTGTCCTCAAGCATATGGAAGCTCCCCATTTCTCAAGTGTAGGCTGTACTACATAGCTTCCTCCCAAAGAGAACAGTATGGGAAGAGGGAAATCTAGTAACTTTGCAGTGGAAAAACCTGATCAATCACTAAGTCAGATGATTAGCGTAAATTCAGTCATGTTGATGGTGTACCTCAGTTTGATGTGATGACAGTGGCATTTTACCTGTGTGGTTTTTCTCCCCCAAGAACATAATCTCAGTATAAGGGGAAATTTTATGCTGCTTGTATATTACTGAATAAAAAAACAAACAACAAAAAAAGGTGTGCTATACAACACAGCGAACCCTAATGTAAAATTACAAACTACAGTTAATTTGATTTTTCTGTATTATGAATTCTTTAATTAAAACAAAAACAATTGAAGTTCGCAATAGCCCAAATTTGTAAATAACCCAAAGGTCTATCAACAAATGAATGGATAAACAAATTGTGGTACATACACACAATGGGATATTTTTGGGTCATAAGAAAAAAATGAAGTTATCAGACATTCTGCAACAATGGAAGACCCTTGAAAACATTATGCTCAGTGAAACAAACAAGAAATGTAAGGACAAAAATTATATGATATCAGTTATAAAAGATTACTAGAAATAACAAATTTACAGAGCTAGAAAGCAAATGAGAGATTACTGGGGAAAAGGGGAATGGGAGAGGTGCCGAGGAGAGAGCCACATAAGGACAGTTTATGAATCAGGTGGTTCTCAGTTGATGCTCTCCTATTGGATACAGAATCAGAAACTGCTCTCAAAGGAGAAAAGGCACTCAATGAAGAGTGCAGGGTTTTTTTCTTTTACAAACAAAACAAAAGCAAAAGACAATTGAAGTACAGTCTACAAAATACCTGACCCGTACTGGCAAGATCATCAAAAACCAGAAAAGTCTGGGAAATTGTCAAAGGCAATAGATGTGGTACCCTGGAAGGGATCCTGGAACAGAAAAGGGAAATAAGGTGAAAACTAGGGAAATATGAATAAAGTGGGAACTTCAGTTAATAACATACCAGTATGGATACATTGCTGGCTACAAATGTACCACACTGATGCTAACACTAGAGAAGATTAGGTATGGGGCATGTGGAAACTCTTTTTACTATCTTCACAAGTTTTCTGTAAATCTAAAACTTTTCGTTAATAAAAAGTTTATTTAAAAAAACTTCAAAAAATTTAAATACATGAGCCTAAAAAAGAAGTGCTGATGTTGCTTGTGGGCAGCTGGGTATTGTTGGCAGCACATGTGTTTACACAGCAATTAAGACTCTCATCTTTTATCTTTGCATTGTGTATTCATGTTTTGTTTTTTTCCACCCAACATGTGACTTAGGACTCCTTGTTCTTTCAGCCATCTCACTTGCTTATGCAAACGTTGCTTTCACCTTTTAACTTTTAGTTATTACTAATGGAAAAGTAAACTGAATTGCCTGAGCCAAGAATTTCCAGGAGGAATGAAGAAAACAGTAAAGGAAATTTGTAAATGTTAAGATTGCCTTAGTGGCAATAGATTTCCTAGATAGTAATATTTGGAAATCAAACATCCAAGAACAGTTAAAGTTCATTGCTTAATATTCTAAATATCATTAGCAAAAGAGTTTAAAAATATTAATGCTATCAACCATCTTAGATTAAGATGTTGGAATCTATCTACAACTCTGTTCTCAGAATTCATGTGAGGTCACCATAATTGTGAGATGATTCCATCATCAGATCAAGCCCCAATTTGACATTTGAGTGAACAACTCTTTTGCGTTGGTGATAACCTAGCATGGATTCACTGCAGAAAAATACACCGTGCATCATAATGTACATCTGATTTTCAAACTTTAATGATATGGCCCTAGATGAGAAGCAATATGATTAAAGTATCTAATATGGTAACAACACTAGTTAGTCTGATTATTTTAGTCTTCTTAATGGACTTAAAGCCAAGGTCAAGAAAATAACACTCAGACTGAAAGCAATAAAATACATAGCAAATAGTTAAAATTTATCATAAAGAACTCCCCTAATGCAATGATGTGTATATCTGTTGCTAAGGTGACAACCAAGTTCAACCAAGTGAGGATAGGCACACCTCAATTAAGAGTAAAATAAAACGAAAAGAAATTGCAACTTAATTCAATTGTCACAGAACAATTTAGAGTAAGCAAGTTGTTAGTTAGGTTTAGACAATATGGATGGCATTGCTGATAGCTGACTATTTTTGACCTTCAAAACATAAATGGAATTTTTATGAAGTTCAACCTCACATGCACAAATTGCAAAGCTGGTGGAGACAAAAAAGCCAGGATATGAATGTTTTCCTAATCTTTCCAGGGGTGCAGATGCTCTGGTTATTGATGACTACAGCTGTTTATTTTCTGAACAATTGCCCCTGGCTGGTAGAGGATAAGGCATAACAGTAGTGCATAACCTACTGCAAACTGCTCTTCCAGAAAACTCCATCTCCTTTGTCATTTGGTGTTCAGTCTTAGTATTTGGATCTAGAATTTGGTCTCCTCGGAGGACTGGCCATCAACAATGACCTGGGAAACTACCATCTCTGGTCTTCAACCCGATGTAATCCCCATTTTAAAATATTAACTTGGAATTCTAGATTATTAACTAGTTATCTGAAAATTCGTTTACATGGGTCAGTGCTTCTGAAGCTAATCAATTAAATATGTATTCAGCATTCCTATATTCAAGGAACTGTGTAGGAACTTAAGAATAAAACATTGTAGTCTTTTAAACTCTAAAAAGATCATAATGCAGCCCCAGAGACACAATTAACTTTAATACAGGTCCAAAGGCTATGTGAGCCTAGAAGAGAAGGTAATCTCTTCTGGATGTTAGGGCGGTAAACAATTTCCCAGAAGAGGTGATGGTTATCTGGGTTTTGACCAAAGATTTAACATGTAGAATTGATAAAAGAAATTGTGAACAAGGGAATGTGCATAGCAATATCACATAGTAAGAAAGTATGTGTTGTGTTTTGACAAGTAACATGTTTGATACAGGGATGTTCTTAAGACCTGTTTCAAGAAGAAAGGTGGATTTTTGGATAGAAGAAGTGTCAACTACTGTACTTACTATTTCTCTAGATTGGAAGTTCACTACCTTTTTTTTTTTACTCCAGAGAACATCCATGAGAAACATTTGCCCATCAGTAACCCCCCTTTGACTGATGGTGATTTTTCCTGTGGAAAGAGAATGGGAGGGGAGATTATTACTTTTTGGAAGAGTTTCTAGTATGTCCCATCAAGACTCACAAAGACTGCCAGGGCACTCCTGTAGCCAAACGAACTGAGGTAGATTTGTCTCACTGCTGCCGGGAAGAACATATCTCAGAGGAAATGTAGGCTATGGAGGGAGTTGAGGAGGGACTTTTCAGTGGACCTGGGCTTGTGCTTGGTGAGTCTAAGGAAGGATGAGGAAAGTTGGGTCCAGTTCTGAATGGGACACTGTTAAGTAGCAGGGTTTCATCTGTGACTGGCTGTCTTAAGAAATGGATTCCTGAAGTGTGGGGTGGGGTGGGGAATTGCATGGGTCTAGAGAGTATGTGTGCACTAGAGTTGAGCAGCAATTACTCAAGTTAGTCAGAAATTAAGAGAATGTCTAGTTAGTTTGAAGTTCTGACATGGTCTTGTCCATGTCCTGGTTTGAGTGTTGTAAATGTTCTGTGTGGGATATTGTGTATGGTTGTCTCAGTGACTGCCAGCAGTACTGATTTCCACATTTTTGTCCAATGCATGCCCAGTCCTTGATACTCCTTGGTTAAGTATCTCAGCTGAAGATACAACAAACTTTTGTTTTATTTTGTTTGTTTTTTAAGGAGGAAAGTGACATATCTGGAAAATTTAAAATTAATAACTGCTGTTATCTTTTCAAAAATGTCCTTGAAAGAAGATGCTCTGAAGACAAAGAAAGTAATTAGAACACTCTTTCACAAATATAGGTAAAGGGTATGGGGATTTAGTTTAGAAAGTGAAATTTGAAAGAATGAGAAAAATTTGAGAGATACTTCCAGAATAGAATCCATGACAACAGCCAAAGGATGTAGCACATATGCATGTAGAATTAAACACCTATTAAAAAATATACACCATGCTACTTGCTTTTGTTTACATCTTGTGGTGGAATATATTATGATAGGATGATAAATAAAATGCAGTCTTTGCTTTGGTGCAGTTCACTGCCCCAAGAGAGGGGGCAGATACCTAAAAACCACAGTTCAGTAAGTGAGATAGAAGAGTAATTTACAAGCCCACAGAGAATAGGAAAATAGGCGTCTTCCCCCAGATGGTAACTTGGGAGCTCAGATTCGAAGTATGAGTGGAAAAAAAGATGGGACTATATTGTGAAGTAGAAACTGAGTTACTAATGACACCAAGATACAAATATGAGTCTACAAAAGAGATAATTCTTAAGTAAACAAGAATGTTGTACAGAGTGTATAAGTGTATCAATGTATAGATGTAGCTAGGGGTTTGGAGGAGAATTTAGAAACAGAGAAATGGGTTAGGATGAGAATGCATAATGAGGAAATGTCACTGTAAATTGTAGGCAAATGGGAGTTATGAATAAGGGTTAGGCAATGAGGAAATGAGGCCTGCGTATGCATTAATATGGGCTTTTCATATTAACAATAATTAAAACTAGATAATTATACAATATTTATTGTATCTATTTATACATATAGTAACTGAAACACAACAGGAGGCACTGAGGCAGGCCAAGAGCAGGCATGTAACAATCAGGGACAACAGCTGGCCAGCAGAAGAGGTCCAAAGATCCCTGCCCCTGTGTGTACCATGGCTCAGCAGTCACCAACTCTGTTGTCCACAGAGGAGGAGCCTGGCCTGGCTGGAAGTGACCATTATCCAAACATTGAATCTGTTGGGAGACGGGCTCACTGCCATGGATGCCCACGTGAAGGTCTTCTTTAGTGGCCACCAGGAGCTGAGGATGGGCAACATGTGGGACAACAACAGCCCTGGGTGGATGACCTAGTTGGGCATTGGAAATGTGTTCTGGCCATGAGGGTACCTCTGAGGGTGCAGATCTGGGATGTGGACTCTGGCTAGGACCATGAGCTCCTAGGCTCTTGTGACTGAAGTCCTACTGCCCAGAAGTCAGAGGTCAAAGATGCCTGTTATCTCAACCAGGGGATTCTGGAGTTCCTGTATGAGGTGACTTGTGCCCCATGTCTGAGAGGGAACAGGTGTCTACAGAATGAGCTACAGGGAGTCTTGAGGGTGATGGCTATCAGGTTCTGTGTCCTGCAGATCAGAGGGGCTGATTCCTGGAGTTGGTAGGCTCTGAGAATGTGGATGGCTAGCTATAAATCATGGAAATTTGGTGACATGGACTGCTGTATTCTGGCAACTAGCAAACTAGAACACCAACTCTGGCTTATTTTGTCACTTTTCTCAACCGGTGGGCACCATCCAGCCATTGTTTGCTGCTACCCAGTGATGGAAGCTCATTACCACTAAAGGATGTTTATTTCATGGTAGAACAATTCTAAATTTTCAGCTTCTTAGCCTAAACACTCTTCTGTCCTGCTTCTACCTAATGGTTCTAACCATTCCTCTGGTATCCAGAGTAAACCTCTCTCTTGGGCAAGGCTATAACGGACAGCAGTAAGGGCTCCCCAGTGTTTGCTGGTGAGACTAGTCATGCATAGTATGTTTCAAGTTCCCAGAGCTTCTTAACAGGTAAGAGATAGGCTAATTTCAGTATGGACACCTAGCTATATATCCAAGAAAAGTGAAAACATGGTTACAAAGAACATGAATGTTCAAATGGCATAATTCATAATGCTGCTGTTTGTATCTCCAAAGTGTAAAAAACCCAAGTGTCCACCAACAGATGAATGGATAAATAAAATGTGATATGTCCATACAAAGGAATATTACTTGGTCATGAAAAGGAAAGTACTGAAACATTCTGCATCATAGGTACACCTTGAAAGCATTATGCCAAGTGAAAGAAGCCAGATGCACAAGGCCACAAAATATGTATTCCATTTATATCAAATTTCCAAAATAGGCAAATCCATAGAGACAAAAAATAGATTAATGGTTGCCAAGATCTGAGGTGGGGATTAGGGGAATGACTACTAATGGGCACATGGTTTCTTTTTGCAGTGATGAAAATGTTATGGGATTAGATAGTGGTGATGGTTGCACAACTTTGTGAATAAATGAAAAGTTACTGAATTGAATTTGATACCCTTTAAAAGGGTGAATTTTATGGTAAGTGAAGTGAAACTTAAAATTTTTATGGATGTGGAATTGTCCAGATTTTCTATTTCTTTTCATTCCAGTTTTGATGTTATTTTTTTAAAAGAAATGTATTGATTTCACATAAACTGTTAAATTTATTGGCATAAAATTTTCATACTATTTTCTTATGATTTTTGTTGACCTCATTGGTAATATATGCTTTCTCTCTCTCTCTTTTTTTTTTTTATCTTTCTTTGTAGTGGCTAATAAATTTATTAGTCATTTCAAAAAAACAAAACAAACAAAACAAAAAAATGGATTGGAAAGACAAGCCACCCAATTAAAAATGGGCAAAGGACTTGAACAGACATTCTCCAAATAAAATATAAAACGACCCAAAGGCACATGAAAAATGTTCAACATCACTAGTCATTAGGGAAATGCAAATCAAAACCACAATTGCATGCCACTTCACACCCTCTCTAATAGCTATATTCAGAAAACAGGAAATGACAAGTGTTGGCAAGGATGTGAAGAAATTGGTGGAGATGTTAAAATGATACACCATCTGCAGAAAGCAGTTTAGTTGGCCCTCAAAAAGTTCAGTGTGGAATTATCATGTGATCTAGCAATTTTTCTCCCAAGAATCCATCTAAAAGATTTGAAAATAGATACTCAAACAAATACACATACATGCGTAGCTCTATCCACAATAGCCAAAAGGTGAAAAGAATCCAAATTATTCATCAGCTGCTGGTAAATGGATAAGCAAATCCAAATGTCCTTCAACTGATAAATGGATAAGGAGATTGTGGTGTATGTACTCGCATGCACATGCACACACACAATGAAATATTATTCAGTCATAAAAAGGGATGAAGTACTGATACATTCTACAATGTGCATGAACCTCAAAAACATTATACTAAGTGAAAGACAACAGACACAAAATATCACATATTCTATGATTCCATTTATACCAAAATTCAGAAGAGATGAACCCATAGAGACAGAAAGTCATGTGGTGGTTGCTAGGAATGGAGGGAATGGGAGAATGGAGAGAAATGACTTAATGGGCGCAGGGTTTCCTTAGGGGTGATGAAAATGTTTTGGAACTAGATAGAGATGGTGATTGTACAACAGTGAGAATTCACTAAATGCTGCTGCATTGTTGTTCACTTGAAAATGGTTAATTTTATGTTAACCTAAAAAACACACATGAACTAAATTGGTCAGGGAAAAACCTGCAATGGTCATCTAATTCATAGCCTACCTTTTGGAGAACCATATCTATCTTCTACTCACATTAACCTCCGTCCTATTTGTAAAGACCTCCACAGAGAGATACTGCCCAGCCTTATTTCAAACCCTATCCCAGTGTTAGCAACCTTCATTGCCAAGATTTTCTTTCCTTTCACTCAGAGAGAAGCCTTTCTTCTCAGGCTTGTAAGTGGCTGCCTCTTGGTGACCATGGAATTCTGATCCATGGTACCATCGAGTCTAGACCCACTGGATCCCCAACCTCTACCTGGGCACAGGTGCCCTGTAGGCAGTTTTATCTTCCTTAAGATTCCTTATATCAGGAAAGGGTAGTTATTGGCTTATCGATGTATCAGACATCCCCTGCCTTTACAATTCTATTTTCCTTCCATTTTCATTTTCTCAAAAGCTCCTTGTCAGAGTCTCAGTAAACAGAGAGACTAACAAATGAACTCCCTATGTCTCAGTGTGCTACATGTAAAGCTGAAGGAAAATTTCCCCATAGTGTTTTAAAATCCCAACTAAAGGGCTAACAAAATCACACAGGCCCTGGTAGGACCTGCTGCCCGAGTAGGCAGCAGAAGAAGACGCTTTAACGCTCAAACCCAGCTGTGGCACTCAGCTGGAAGAAATGCTGCTGGCACCTGACATTCATTTCAAAAGGTCATAGTGTCAAAACCGTTCCAACAAGCAGGGTTCCAGCGGTTTTCCATGGGTTCACTCTCTGGTGAAGCCGTCCCGGAGGCTGAGTGTCTTGGGGTTGGGATTTGGTCTGCGGCATTATCCCAGACCTATTAGCAGCCCACTTTGTCACCTTCACTGCCCTGCTGGCTCCTGAAACCACAGTTCTGTCTTTCAGTGTTAATCCAGTTAATCTCATTAGGATGCCCTCCAATCCGCATTCTCTTCATCTCCCTCATTCATGTCCACAGAGATCCCTTTGCTTCAGTCCCTGATCTAGTAAAAGATGTCTTTTTTTCTAGTTTATCTGAATCATTCACTTTCATTTTCTGTTCCAGATTTATCTTGTGCTAAAAGACTTTTCTATCAAATCTCATTTTAATCGGATAATATCTTTGATTTACATTTCACCTTGTATGCAGAAGCAATAGGTATGAATATGATTCACTGAATTCAAATAAAAAAATCTAGCCATGTTTAACGTATGCATGTTTTATTTATGCATATATTTTAATATCTGCATCTAATCTATAGCTATTTATATATAGTATAATAAGTTTCTATATGAATATATAGCTCTATTTTCGTGCACATATGTACATAGATGGTGTACATATGGTGTACATAGATACACATAATCTATACTTGTGCTATGCTTCATGTAAAATATCTGATCTCTTTAAATGAAAATTGCTCCAAGTTTGAGATAATATTTTTGATGTGATTTTATTTATTGTTCACCAGTTTGAATGCTACTTGTATAGAGAATAGATTCCCAAGAAATGCTTAGAAGATTAAAGAAATATATGCACATATACCCAATAACATGTTTTAATTTTCAAAATCTAAGATCATTCAGTGTACAGACAGTATACATTCAAAATAGTCAAGATATTTATCTAAGTAAAGGCTAGTTTTTTTTAGTATCCCCTGAAGAAAAAGTCTGTGTGTCCTTAGAATTTTAAAATGAGTAAGTTGACATATCAAAAAATGTTTTATGTCTTAAACATATTAAATATGATTAACTTTAAAAATGTGTACTCATAAATCAGATCCACACATATTGCCCATGTCCATTTATCTCTTTCCATGGATATTTTTAAAGGATTAAAAAAATAGAAGTGAAAAAAATAATGTTGAAGGCCTCCTTAAGCTTAATGTCTGTGTAATCTAGACAAAACGGGGGGAGGTATTCTATTGGGAACGATTATTTCTAAACAGAAATATTCCACTACTGCCATACATGCCAAGGAAAAGAAAGAAACAGTCCCCTATTGATTGCACTTTAAATATTACCTTCATGAAGTAACATGTTGGCAGAAAAATTAAAAGTCAAATCCCTGGATAGTTAAGACATCTCTTCTAATATTTGCTTTGTCAAGTCTGATTCCAGCTCTATTCTTTAACATGAATTCCTAAGATTTAATTTTTATGAAAAATCGTATTTGGAATAATGGTGGTTTCATACACAATTGGAAGAGATAAAACAGAGAGACTTCTCATACCCTTCACTCAGTTTCCCCTAATGGTAACATCTTGTGTAACTATAGTTCAGTATCACCACCAGGAAATTATCATTGATTGATAGAGTCCACTGACCTTTTTCAGACATCACCAATTTTACATGCACTTACTTGTATGACTGTGCATATGTGTATTTATTTCCATGCAAACTAATCACACATTTAGATTTGTGCAAGAATTTTTTCAACCTATAAGTGATCATCCTAACAAGTTAGTTTATTAAAGCAGATGGAGGATTTTGCTAGTTTTAACCATCAAAAGGGACAAAGAGAGAGAAAAAAAGCAGATTCCATTAAGAAATCCTTGGCTTACTGGGCAGCAGAATCAGTGACTAGAATGGAGTTGCCTGAGTTTAAAGGCTCTAAGGCTTGGGTGCTAAGCCACTATTATTATTATTAACACCCACTTCCAATGAATCACCACCACGTAAAAAGATGCTGTTCTTTGACTCTCAGAGATTCCCCGGGTTTCAAAAGAATGCAAATACTTTTTTTTTGGGGGGGGGGTCTGGACTTTTCTTTATTTGCAACCTGAATTATATGCCAGATAAAATTAATCAGCAGCAAATGCCTGGTCTTCATGCAAATTGAGAAAGTTAGCCCTATCCATTCACAGATTCCTCCTTCAAGCGTTTTAACATCATGAGTCCTGCATTTGAAACTCTACTTTGCAAATTGTTATCTTTGTAGACCACTGTGTACCTTTTTGATCCCCAGGATATTCATTTCTAACATTGCAATAACCTAAGAATTATTCTAATTCATGAAAAGTGCAGCTCTCAATAAATATTTGCCCCCGTTCTGTCATTTAAATATGCACATACATGAACACACATGCATACACTGAATAAAAAACTCATGGGTTAGAATACAGTTTTGAACAAATTGGAAAGAGGCAGAAACAAATCACAGTATTTTTAAGAATCAGGTGGATAATAAATTCAAGCAGGCTGTTATGGAAAATTGTTGAGTAATCCAAAATACTGTTGCTGCCATCAAAAAGTTTCATCAGGAATGAATTGCACAATCTAGAGACACAGTTCCTCCCGTCTTTAGTTCCAACTAACGTCCTCCTTTGCTTACTTGCCTCAGCCACACTCTGAGGCTTCCTTGAAGCCCCTCAAAATCCCCAGGCAGATTCCCATCTCAGAAATTTGTGTTTGTTCTTCTCTCTAATGGAAAAGCCCCTTCCCACACAGTAGACTAACATACAGCTGAACATAATTCCTTATCTGCTTCATCTTTGCTTCGATGCTACTTTCTTAACTAGACTTTTCTTGAGCACTTTATTAAAAATTGCAAAGCACCTCTCGACCACTACCACTCTTAGAAATCCTTATCACTCTTCCTTGCTTAATTCTATAATTAATTGTTGAATTATATAATTCAATTATGTAATTGTTGAATCCTATAATTCTTGTTGGATTCTGGCATACTATGTGTCTACCTGCTTATTTTCTCAGCTCTCTAGCCTACAACAATGTCAGCACCATGAGTTTAGTAGATGCTCAATAAAATATTAGCTAAGTGAATGAACTGTAGTTCCCATATATAAGAGGACATTAAATAGTTGAACAGAAAAATACTGAGAAGTTACAGGCCTGAAAGATGTTTAGCAGTGTTCTAGTTTGCTAGCTGCCAGAATACAATATACCAGAAACAGGATGGCTTTTAAAAAGGGGAATTTAGTAAGTTGCTAGTTTACAGTTCTAAGGAGGAGAAAATATCTCAATTAAAACAAGTCTACAAAAATGTCCAATCTAAGGCATTCGGGGAAAGACATCTTGATTCAAGAAGGCTGAGGAAGTTCAGGGTTTCTCTCTTGGCTGGAAGGGCATGTGGTGAAATATGCTAGCTTTCTCTTCCAGCTTCTTGTTTCTTGAAGCTCCCTGGGAGGTGTTTTCCTTCTTCATCTCCAGAGGTCACTGGCTGGTGGACTCTCTGCTTCTTGTGGCTATGTCATTCTGAAGCTTTCTCAAAAATACTTCTTCTTTTATAGGATTCCAGTAAACCAATTAAGACCCACCAAGAATGGGTGGAGACACATCTCCACCTAATCAAGTTTAATACCCACACTTGATTGAGTCACATCTCCATGGAGATAATCTAATTAAAGTTTCCAACATACAGTACTATATAGGGATTAGAAGAAACAGCTGCCTTTACAAAGTGGGATTAGGATTAAAACATGGCTTTTCTAGGGCACATAAATCCTTTCAAGCCAGCACAACCAGAATCACTCAGGAAATAGCTTCAGGCCCATATTTTTCCTCCAGTGGGAGATAGATTCTAGAAATTGCTCCCTCTGCCAAAAAGGGACTACTTTCCCTGTCACTAGACTAACTTTCAAGACTGATGCAACCATCCTTCACCTCTTCTCTTAAGGCGAGCAATTTATCCTTCCTAGTTTTCGCAATGAAAGCCCTGTATTCAATCCCAAATCCTAGGAACTCCCTTGGTTCCAGGCAAACTGGAATGGTTGGTCACCCTACATCCAACTCTTCTCCAAGTCTATCAATGGCCCCATCTACAGGTTTCTTAATCTCTACACCTTTGTCCATCTCTTTGCCCTATGCTAATTCTATTTAATGCTACTTCTCTCTTGGAATTCTTCAGTTAACAATTAAATTCTTAATTGTTTACAGCAGAGCCATCCTAAGATTTCTTGAATTGTTTCCACTGTCCAGCACAAAATTCCATCCAAAAATGTGATTTCCCCTGCTTAAAACTTTTCCATGATCCCCTACTGCTCTTAGAATAACTATTTAATTTGACCTCATGTGATCTGGCCTCTAACTTCTCTTCCAGTCTTAACCTACACCAACCCTTCCACTCCAGTTAAACAGGGCTTCCATCAGGCATTCAGCAGAAGGTATACTGGATCAAAGTAGCATGCATCAGCAATTGACAGAGACTTCATGGTAGTGAATAAGTCAAGAATAAGAACTAAGTACAATTAACAATATTATCACTGCTACAAGCAAACAATTTCTTCAGCATAAAAACTGCTTAAAGCATACAGGTTGACATAAACAGTTGCTTACCAATGAAGAGAGAAAGAGTTTTATTTCCTAGTTAACATTATAGATCTTCTCATAGCCTCATCTTATTAACAAATTAACCAGTTAATGAGTGAGAATAATTTAGAATTATTGTAACTTTGTGGTAGGAAAATTCAAAGATGATCTCTAATGACCCACGCCCTTGCATAATACCCTCTCCTTGAGGGTGAGTGAGATGTGTAACTCTCTTCTAACCAATAAAATTTGCCAAAGATATGGGATATCCTTCCCACAATTATGTTAACTTCTATGGTAAAGGTGAAAAGATTTTGTAGCCGTAAGTAGAGCCACTCGTCAGTTGACTTTACGTTAATCAAAGGGGAAGAGTACCTTGGGTGGGCCTGGCCTAACCAGGTGAGCCCTTTAAACAAAGGTCTAGAGGTTGAAGATGGAAGAACTCAGAGATCCTCCTGCTGGCCTCACAGAAAAAAAGTGTCATGTGAATTGTCTATGAAGAGACCCACGTGGCAGGCATCTACAGGTTCTCAGTTCTCTAGGAGCTGAGAACCTCAGTCCTGCAACCACAAGGAGCTAGACTAGTAAGCATAGGAACTAACTGGACTCTGTGAAATTATCTTTGCTCTGCATGTCAAAAACAGTCAAGCACCTTTCATTTTAGGTGGTTCAATGTGTGTGCACAGTGAACTCAAAATAATAAGGTGGGTGGTCTGTATGGTTTGCTGCTCTGTACAAGGTAATCACAATCTTAGCAGTTGAACACAACACCTATTTATTAGTTCATGTTTCTGTTCATCAAAAATTAAGGCCTGGCTTACTTGGGTTCTTTTTTAGGGTCTTGCAGGCTTAAACCAAGGAATTGGCTGGCTTGAGTTCTCATCTGGCACTCAGGGTCCTCTTCTATCTCACATCTTTCTGAACATGATTACTATCTCGGTTATTTTCAACTTTATAATTTTATTCATTAAGCGTTAAGTTACAGAACCACTTTAGACAGATATATCTGATTATAATAGATAATAATATAGTATTTACTCTATGCCAAATAATTAGTATCCATTAATAAAAGATGCCTTAAGATGAATTCCTATAGAAATGAATTATGTATTGTTCAATGATACAGTATTTAATAAGATACAACAAAGGTAAATTGGGTCATTTCATGAAGTACCTGAATATCTCTGTTTAAACAAAATAGCTCTAATAATATCTTTAGTATTATCTAGAAGGCATTCTTATACGTAAATCTCAGCAACTTAGCTTCTCTCTATCCAGTTATATTATTGCATGAACATTCAATTTTACCGTATTGTACTGATGGCTGAAAAACTGATTTAAAGGCTACCTGCCAAATGTCATATGCTTCGCTGATCCTTTACACAGAAGCAATGTATTTTTACACAAACTTTTATGCCATGAGCATATCTCACCTGAAATACATGAGAATAAAGAAGTCTATAAGAAAAGAATGTTCTTAGTGGTTGCTTAAACATCTGTAAGAAAAATACCAGTAATTATGGCATTTCAAGATAATTTGCTTTTTTTGAAACATTCTTCAGCATTATATATAAAACATGTAAAAAGAAACTGATTGCTTTGTAGGGTTAGCTACATCTCAACTGTAGAATAATTTAGTTTTATTTCATTTTAGGTGAGTACTCAGAAAGATATTCAAATGTAAAACAAATTAAACTGTAAAAATCAAGGTAAAAGAGGGAACACTAATTTTATGTGGAAGTATAGAACTTGTTCTTGTTGCAGAAAGGCATATGGAAAAAATCATCAGCATTTCTTTTCACTTTTTCATTTCATTTTGTTTCATTTGATTTTCCTTCCTTCATTTCCTTGTCCCTCCATCCCTCCCTCTTTTCCTTCTTTCACAAATATTTATTAAGCCTCTACTATATATCTGGGGGCCTGGGAAAGTGTGAGTAAAAAAAACAAAATCCCTGCCGTCAATGGTTTATCTTTGAATCGGGAAGACAGATAATAATTTTAAAAAAGCTCTCTCTCTCTCTCTCTCTCTATATATATATATATATATATATATATAATACAATTATATATATAATATATAATTGTACAATTATATATTTAATACAATTATATATATAATACAATGTATTTTATATATATATATAATACAATTCTAGACTAAATAATATGAAGAAACCTAGGTAGTTAAGACATTGAAGATGATGAGGGCTCCTACTTTAGGTACTGATGAAGGTAACTGGTGGAACCTTCTGGAGATGGGGTGAAGAGCATACCCACTTTGTTTCTCTTGTATACTGAACATAGGAAAGGTGAGGGCTCTCTCCAGCCTGCATCGAGACTGGCTACCTCTCCCTTCTCAGCTTTTCAGGCTCTCATTTGTCTCTTTGTATTAGGGTAAGGAGACTTGAAATTACCAAAAGTCATGCAGTGTCACAGTTGACATGATTCTGAACCTCTCTGTGGCTAAATGTACTAGAGTGGAGCCAGTCATTAAGAAATGTCTTCAAGGAGTAAGGGGAAAGAAGAGGTTGCAGTAGTGATGCTGAAACTGCCTGGTGAGATGAATGGGAGAGGAAGGCATTTGGAGGCATTTGGAGACAACCTTGAGGAACTCAAGAGTAAAGAAAGAAAGGTGAAAGGGACTCAAAGCCTAACTTTTCGTACTTTGTATTGGAGCCCACTGGTGGTGACAAGTCTTTTTATCTCTGAAAATTATCCTGGTGTAACTTTTGACATACTTCACCGGTTGCCAGACCTTAAATAAATGAAACCTTAAAGGGTTGCACACGTGAATTCATGTCAATGGAATTTGTCTTACTGAAAGTGTCCAGTAGTAGACATATTTTAAGAACTTGATCAGCATGGAAAGAACACTGAGTCCTAGCTACAGGAAATGTGGTTTAATTTCTTGTTCTACCACTTATAAACTCGTGATCTAGGGCAAGACATGCAAACCTCTCATCTGATTTTATAATACTCAGCAAATGTTCATGGATATTATATCCTCATGGTGGATTGCCTGTTGTCAGGATAGGCAAACACTTTTGGTGATCGAATGTTTTCTCCCTCTGACTTCTACTATGGCTCTTTTATTTTATGTTTTCCTGTCTTTCTGTAGCTGTTAGGTCTTATTTATTTTATCATTATTTTTATTTTTGAATCATTTTGAATTAGCTATATTCCTTATAAATAGCAACTGGGGACACTGCTTTTTGATTGAATTAAAGTGTTTTAAACTTCTAATATGATGTTTAAAAGATATGTTTAAATTACTGATATATTTGTCATCTCATTCAATTATTTCCTCATCATTTCTTTATAGTCCTTTCCTCCTTTTTCTATTTCTAGATAACTCAGATTCTTACTTTTACTGCTTCACCACACTGCTCAAGTTTATCTTTTTGTCTTTCTGTAGTATGGAGAACATGATTTTTTTCGCAAGAAATAAGCATTTATCTGTGGATTCTTACAGAAGTTTTGTTTCCTACTAAAAAAAATTGTAATATGTTTAGATGTTGTTTAATTCCCAAATAAAATATAATACTAGAAATGTTGATGTTAAATCTTTAATTATTGGTAAGATACATAATATATTTAGTTATTTTTAAGACCTCAGGTGCAGCAATCTTTGATTTTAATAGGAAGATGAATATGCTAATATAAATGCTCATTAAAATTTTACCACCTTCCTCTATAGCTCTATAATGCACAAATGTAGTTTTTTTCCCAATTTATTGCAGTTTTTCTTTGCCCTACAAATTATTAAGTGAGGCATTCATCTTTTGTCTTTATAATTTGCCTTGTTCTTCATTTGTCTCCTTAAGAATGTGCTTTGTTCTTCATATGTTTTTCAGACCTGTATTTCTAATTTATATGGCCTTTTGGTAATTGCTAAAAGGCAACACGCGACAAGCATTAAAGAGATGATGAATTAGATATAGGTTATTGTGGGTATGTTCTTTTTGTCTTGACAGCTCAAAAGAATGAAGACAATTTTCTTAGGTTAAAAAAATGGGTCTATTTCAAACTGAGTCTGCCTTCATCATTGGTGTCACAGTTGGCGACAGAGTGTGACAGGCAGCTGTTAATGCTGGCAACTTGTCATGTACCAGCTGTTTTGTCACAAATCAAAGGGCCCACAGGCAAATTCTAGCTGAAAGAATTAAATGATAAAGAAATGGGATCAAATAAAAATAACCCTAAAAAGCAAAAGACCTTCAACTTGCAACCTTCAATAAATAAGGTGGTCCCCACGGGGAAGTGTCCATTACAGAAGAAATGGAAGCTTATTTACCTTCAGCATCCTCAGAAAAGAAAATGAAAAACTGAAATTCCTCATGACTTGCTCTAGGCTTCATTCTGAGAAAATTCTTGTGTTAATAGATTTAGCATTCTTTTAAAATTTCAATCAGAATGCTACAGTCAATGAAGATTATTTCAAGGATAGTCCATAAATTAAAAATTCAAAGAAAAATACTTAAATTATAATGGTCACAATGTGTGATCCCTCCTCTTCAAGGATTTTATGGTTTGGTTAGTGCATAAAAACTTGGGTAGAAATTCAGAACATGTCTTTGGACACCATACTTTCAATGGAATTCATGTCCTGGTGCAAGTTATCACTTAGTGGACCTCTTTCTACCTTCTCCCCTTACTTCCATTGTTGGGAATGGTAGACGCAGCATCATCCAGTAGGGGAATTCACCATTATTGAATGCCAATGCATTCGGGTTAGAACAGAACTGATGGTTATCAGTGATAGGCAAAAGGCTTCCTTCCCAGGGAGCACAGAGTGCCCCTCCCACATGGAACAAGTTCCCAAACTGGATTTGGGATGCCCTGGGACCAATTTGATGAGACTATCTTTGGTAAGACATTGGTCCTTGTGGGTTCACCTCCATTTCACTTCCTCAACATTGTCACCATTAACATAACTCTGCCGTGACTGTTGGGGGGATAGTGCTAGGGTAGCAAACCCAACAAGGCTCCTTTCTTTAGAGACCCTGTAGCCCAGGAGAGGGGAGTACTCAAGCTCTGGAGTGAGATAAGTATGGCTCCAAATCTTGACTCCCCAATTATCAACTGTGTGGCCATGGGCAAACTATCTTAAGCCTTCTGAACTCCAGCTGTGCTTGTTCATAAAATGAAGAGAGTAAACCTATTCTTAATGTTATTATGATCATAAATATGATAGCCATAAGGCTATTAACATAATTTATGAGTAAAACCTTAATGAATATTCTTTATTATTTTTGACTGTTTCTGTTTTTGTGTTTATCATCATAATTATTGTTCTAAGTTGTATGGTTTCTACTTCTTAAAATCTGCTTCAAATTTCATTCCCTCCATGAAATATTTTCTGAACCCTTTATTTTACCATGTAGGACCTCTTATACTCTAAACTCATCCCTATAGTACTACTATGCTTGCCTTATCTTCTAGGACACTGAAAATCCATAGCGTAAAGATTGGATTTCTTCTGTCTACACACTCCTTTCATATTAAGCTTCATATGTGGTAAAACTGTGGTAATGCTTGTGGAATTGAATTGCTACCAAGTTTGAGTATAACCTGTAATTGAGTTTTAGTGCTCCATTATGTAGTCGCAAAAACCACTGCTTGTAACATCAAGTCTTTAATTACAAATTCAAACATTTATTATGTTCTCATAAATGGGCCATTATAACTTAGATTTTTTAAAAATCAGGATGACCAATATTCTTCTGTAAGTAATCTCAGAATCCCTGAATCCAATTTTTCCCCTGAAAGACTATGAAAGTTTTCTTCTTCACATTGGAAATTATTTTTATTATGAAGTTGAAAAGAAGTTTGTGGTTAAATATGCTTGGGGGAAACATCCCAAGTATCTCCTTAGGTATACTGTGCATCCTAACAACTTGTTTGGGCTGATACTGACAATCCAGAAATCTATTTTGTCCTTGAATGGTGAAAGCTCAAGAAACTTACTTGTTTCTCTGTTCACGATCTTATCTTTTCAAGATTTTGGAGAGTCTTGACATGACTTTATGAGGAAACAAGCTGCTCTGAGGATTCAAACATGACCTGACAGACCCATCTGGACTGACTTTAATTTCCAAAGTGAAGAGGAAGTCGGTGAGAAATGTTTTCTACCTGCCACATGTTCTCAGGTTTCCCAGCACTAGACCAAACAGGAAAGACGAATTCCATAGAAAGTGTGGACTCACGTGGGTCACTCACCAGGTACCCGAAGCAGCAGTGGCAATAATGAAAATACCAGACGTGGTCTGAGCACTTGTGATAGAAACCACAAAATGAGAAACAGGAAGATGACCCAAAATGCAGCAGAAATGCTCTTGAGAGATGACACTCTTTGAGCCACATTGAACCCTAATAGGAAAAGAGAAAGCAAAATTGAAGGGCTTGGTAACAGCTAGAAGAGAATTTAAGCCATATTAGCAGACTTATTTTGTGATAATTCCTCACCCAAAGGAGGGTAATTGTAGATGTTTAGGTGATAGAAAAATGTTGCAATTCCATAATAAAGAGCAATCTTAGTTATCAAACTACTAGATGTGAGAAATCCAATTCCAATTAGATACAAACATCAATACCCCTCTAGTAGGGCTTCAATCATAGAATACATTTTCTTAACTTATAGAATCATATGAATGTTAATTATGGAGAAGATCTCAAATGTTATCTTATTTGACTACCTCCTCTCCTCCTTTTTCTCATTCTATTAACATCTTCCTCCTTTTCCTTCTTCCTTCTCTTCCTCCTCTTCCTCCCCTCCCCCTCCTTCTCCTCTTCCTTCTTCTTCCTCCTCACAGAAAAAGGAGCCTAGATTCAGAGAAAGTTGCTGAAAATATTTATTATGAATTTCATGGTCACAAGTATTGAGTCCAAATCATATTAGTTGCAGCAAAACAATCCTTTTTTTTTTTTTTTTATCTGAATAACGAACTGACCAGGCGAAAGGGAAGAGTGTCTTCAGGGAAAGCTTCACTGAGGGACTTAAATCTTGTCACAAGGGCCTTGACTGTCTACACATCTCAGATCAGTGCTCCCCTCCTCCACATATCAGGTTTCATTCTCAAGCTCTGAGTATTAGCAAGGTTGCTGAAGCATGCTTCCCACCTTCCAAGTCCAAGTCACAAGGAGAACATTTTTCCATCCGTTTTGCCATCTGCCCATGGCTCCCACAGAACTACTGAGAGTTGCTTTGATTGGACCAGCTCCCAATTATTGTGTTCAGAGGAATGTGAAGCAATGATTGCCTCAGAACTGGGTATGTATTTCACTCTTAGAGATGCAAATGGACCCAAATCTCCTGGACTAAGAGTAGAGGAGGAAGTCCACCCTCTTAACAACCTCAAAAAATAATGATAATATAAGAAAGATTCTTTCCAGGAGAAAGTAGACACAAGCTGAAGGAGTAAACAACGTAAAGTTAAGTTTTTTTGACTCTGTCAGGTCCCAGCATTCTTGAGTTCCTTTCATTAAAATATTACATCCTTAGAATCCTCAGAAAAAAAAATATATTATCCATATATGTAGTTGATTGCATTGATGATGGTAAACCTTAGTTGAAACCATGACTTGCCTTGTGACAGGGATGATATGCAATTCTTCTGAGCCAAATTTGCTTTTCTCTTGCTATGATGACCAGCTGTCCAGCTACTCCATTAGCCTGGTACTTAGAAGTGAAGATGAAATAGAGCATAGCTACAAGTAAGAATAGGGAATAAGGATAGAGAATAAGAGAGAAATAGAGCTTTCTTGTTGTAAAACACTACAATTTTAGGATTGTTTGTTATTGCAGTATAACCTTCCATAACCTGACTGCTACATCCTCCTAAAACTATCACTAGTTTCACCTCTCTTTTGACATTTGTAGACAGTGATATATTATATACCCCCTCAAAAGACATGCTCTTAATCTTAACCATATTCCTGTAGATATGAAATCATGTGTAACTAGGTCTTGTTGAAGATGATATTTTTAGATAAAGCATGACCCCATTGAATCAGGGCGGGTCTTAAGTCATGTTATTGGAGCTCTTATAAAGAGAAGAAACTGAAGCCAGAAGTTAGAGAAGACCACAGGAAGAATCACGAAGTCAGCAGAAACTGGAAAAGCAGATACAAGGAGAGAGAGAGAGCTCACCATATGATATAATGCAGAGATACAACCAAGGAACCCCAAGAACTGTGGCCAGTCAGCACCTGAAAGCTACAAACTTAGGGGAGAAAGAATGGCCTTGCTGTCACCTTGATTTTGGACTTCTGGCCTCTGAAACTGTAGATAATAAAGTCCTTTTTAAAAAACAACCCATTGTGTGGTATTTGTCATAGCAGGCTGGCAAACTAAGACTTGGCAAGAAGAATATTCTCCACTACCTCTTTTTCTAATCCCATCTTTCCCCAGCAAAGTTAGGCAAATTACCCTCATTTAAATTTGATATAATATTATCTTGGAAAAATTAACTGAATTAAATCTGCTCTATATCTAATCTGAAGTATGTTACATACTAGCTATGTGACCTTGGACACATCTCTTTAACTCATTAAACCTTGTATTCTTTATCTCTGAAATATTGTATCTGATCATTTGTTGACTTCCAAAGTCACTTCTGTTAATGCATATCTATGGTTCCATAAGTTCGTATTCTGTTTTCCTTCAGAGCACTTTTCATAATTTATAATTATTCATCATTTTATTTTCGTTGCTTTTAAAATTCTCTATTCGTCCACGTTAGACTGGAAGCTCCATGAAGGTAGAGACCATCTCTGCATTTGCTATTTATGTACACACAGTCCTAGCAGAATGCCTCATATGTAGTCGGGTAAATAAGATTGTTATTTGCTTTATTTCAAATGTTATATATGCCTTTTTGTTTGAATAAAGTGTTATCTTCACTAATATCCTTGAGTATTCATTATCTTGCTTTTCAAATCTACATGTCTATGAGCACATCCAGACGTAATGTGCACTGTGTATTCAATAAGAACATATTTCCATTGAATCAGAAATATATATCTTCAGTATCGATGGTATGAATCTATGAAAATCATTCAAGCAAATCATTAGAAACCTGAGAACATTGTTAAACTCACAGGTTAAGCATGCTGGAAATTAAAGCAATTAAGGGTTTATGAGTTGAATAAGAGGGTGGTTATTCAGTGGTACAAAGACTGTTAGGATTTTTTTAAACAACATAAATTTGAAACAAATGGGTACTGATAGTTGCAATCTGTAGCAGTTCACCCTTTTGCCTCTAGATGTCTCACCTTGAATTCCCATGATAAAAGACTTTCTGATGCAACATCCCGCTATAGGCTTGGCTGAAATGCCTTCTTAGGAACAAGGAATAAAGCAAACGAACTTCACTGAAGTTGGGTCAAAACGTTCCATCAGTATTTTTTAACTTTCTGGAAAAATGCAAATAACAGATGGTGGGAGAATAGGCAGATTTATGGGAAAAGTGACTTTGTATTAGTCGTTCTGATGAGCCCCTTCCCTTAAAGGCCCTGCCTTTTTGGCTGTGATGAACAGTTTCCAGGTGTAACCCTTGATGTTGGGAGACTGATATTTAAGACAATGGTCATCAGCCCATTCTTTTGACACTTCATACATAATTCATGCAATTCCTATCCCAGCAGGTGAAGTATGGAATTCAACATATTAATATATGTCTTAAGGATATGACACATAAAAATAATGATGATTCTAGTTTAGGAAAAAATGATTATACAAGTTAAGCCAGATGCAAAAAATAACAGATTTACCTTCTTAGGAGGATAAGAAACATTTCAGCAATGGATAAAAACAGGAGTTTGTTTATTAAGACTTTCGAGCATAAATAATGGGAAATTATTCTCTTGTAAATATTTCCATTAGTGAAATGGTTTTGCCTAATACCATATGTAATAGAGATTAATATATAATATATATGCAAATACTATGGTAATATTTAGGGGAAATGTGATAAATATAGACGATCTGAAATGGCCTAGAAATAATATTCCATTTCAGATGATACTTAAACTGCTTCAAAATACAATGATATTTGAGTTATTTGAGTATGCTTGGCTTTGCTGAGCTTTTACCCCAAAATCTAGAGACTTCTGCTGTGAGAGAGAGAGAAGTACCTTTCCAGCATCTAAAAAATGAATGAATGAAAGATGAGAAAGGTGAATATTTTCTTGCTTATTTACTAAATAAATATTTGTTTTGTTTTCTTCTCCTCCCTCCCACCCCCCGCCTTTGGAGAGTTTCTTTGTACTAGAATTAAGCTTCAATATCTTCTAAATGTTTTTGTTTTATTTGAGTGTGTGGGGGGGAGTGCTGCAAACCCATAGAAAAGTTTAGAATGACTTTTGCCAATCATTTTTATTTTAGTTCAAAGCTGATACCAAGAAAGCTAGCAACATTTATGGCTCTCAAATATTTGGCAGAACTGATCTCCTTTGCAGGATTAAAAAAATCTGAGTGTACCCCATATTGCATCTGCTTCAGTTTCATTTCGATAAATTACTAGGATTTTTTTCAGTTGATCCAGGTCATTTTGGATCATTTGAGTTTCATTTACTAAATTTGTCATTTCCATACTTAAAAACATTTTTGAAGACTCACCACCAACTACCTAATCGTCTCTTGACTTTGGGCCTGGCATGCACGACTCGCCCCAGGCTTGGCCACTCTCCTTATCCAGCCTTTTCTTCCTCTAATAGTAAAACGACCTAAGATCTTGCCCATCCCTATATTTGTCAATTACACATACTAGCAGATGCCTTACTTGGCCGGGGCTGCAGTAAAAAAGTACTACAAACTTGGTGACTTGAAACAACAGAAATTTCTTCTCTCATAGTTCTGAAAGCCAGAAGGCCAAAATCACCACCTCTCTCCAACGGATTAAAGGGAGGGATCTTCCTTTGCCTATTTCTCCCTTCCGGGGCTGGCTGGCAATCCTCAGCATACCAGTGCTTGTGGCTGCATAAATGTCGCCTCCATCTCCATCTTGTATGGCTTCTTCTCTGTGTTCTGCCTCTCTCCAACTCTTCTTCTTCTGAGGACATCAGACATATTGCACTGAAGACGCACCCAAAAAGACCTCATTTTAACTAATTTCGTTGGCAACGACCCCATTTTTGAATCAGGTCACGTTCAGAGGTACTGGAAATCGGGACTCCCACATGTCTTTCTAGAGGCTACCATTCAACCCCTAACACCAACCCTAGGTCTAGAGATGAGTTACCAGAACTGGAAGACGTAGGTGTAGGGGCTGGACTGCCTGGAAAGCTCAGTGGCCTTTGGCAAGAGTGACAAAGCCATCAACAGACGAGTAAAACATATGGAATAAAAATAAATAATAGGGGGAACAAATCTTAAAATAAACTTAGGTTAAAATGCTAGTGATCAATGAAAGGGAGGGGTAGGGGGTATGGTATGTATAAATTTTTTTCTGTTGTCTTTTTATTTCTTTTTCTGAATTGATGCAAATGTTCTAAAAAATGATCGTGATGATGAATATGCAACTATGTGATGATATTGTGAATTACTGATAATATATGTAGAACAGAATGATCGTATGTTAAGAATGTTTGTGTTTCTTTCTTGTCTTTTTTTTTTTTTATTTAAACATTAAAAAAAAAAAAAGAGGGACAAAGCCAACCTGTGGTCACCTGGCAGGGACAGTAGTGATGGAATACACACCCTGATCACTCTTTCCTCCTCCCATTTGATCTCCTGCCAGCAACTCCCATTAACCAAACCCACTGGGAAGGGGAGAGCAAGCTAGTCTATCCATAAGGGTCAGCCTTCTACAGCATAGAGCAGAATTCCAGGTCGTATACAGACCTGGAAAGGAAGATGGAAGATATTGAGGAAGTATAGTAATCAGAAATTATGAAAATTATCTTCTAATGATTATTTTAGCTTAATATATAAAAATCACTCTCACATCAAAAAAGAACATTTATTATTTTATTTTGAAATCTATTTTAAAATTCAAAGTATGATTTTCATCACTCACATTTCTGTAGACAATGAATATATCTAAACCCATCTTTCCAGATATTATTTATATATCACAGGGAAGATCTTTTCTTTTCTTTTCCAGAAACCATGGAAAAACTTCACCTTCATAATTTTCTAACTATAGTAGAGGTATTTCTGAGGCTTTGCCTTGCTGTGTTACATACTTATGGCACTTCAAAATTTGTTGAGTATGAGAATGAAGAAAGAAAAGAGTGTATTCATTCACCAGCTTTGCCACATTTTGCTCTCATTTTTTTTAAATTAAAAAAAATGACAAGAAAGAAACACAAACATTCTTAACATATGATCTATGTGATGATATTGCGAATTACTGAGTATATATGTAGAATGGAATGATCTTATGCTCTCGTTTAAGTCATTAAAATAAATAAATAACAGATACTTTGATGTTCATAATACTAAAAGTATGTCCCCCTCTCCAAAACAAAGCAGAGAGAAAACAACACTGCGGGGCCCCCAAAATACCAACTTCTAGTGAATATTAGCAAAATTCATGGTCTAATTTTTTTCCAAGAACAGATAATTAGAATCGTGTTTACTTTCTTTCTTTTCTCTTGATAACTTTCTTATTCCCAATTAAAATGGAGAACAATTGCAAGTGATTTGTAATTTTAAAAAAGTTAACACACTGGCTTGTAATACAGAATAAGTACTAATTTCTACTGAATGAATCACTTTGTTTTGCTTTGTTTCTATTTTAAATCTAAAGCTGAAAATAAAAGAACAAGAAAAAAATCTAGTTTATTAATGTTTCTTTATATCACACACACACACACACTCACAAACACAAGTATGCACACAAAAAAAATGGTGCCCATTCCATCCAGGACAAAGTATTTGGCAAAAGTCATTCTTTATGAGTTCAACAGGACATATATCAAATAGATATGTATCAAATATTTTGATACAACTTGGCAGAGTTCTGCACAACTGGAAAACTCTTCACAAGAAAGGCCACAATGTTGCCTTGGCAGGAAAATAGAATCTCTGCTGAGAAGTGGGAAAAAAAAATAAAAGTTCTCTTAAGGTCAAGGGCAACAGCTGAGCAGTACTGGGGCTACCTGATTCAAAGAATACAGTGTCTTATGTTTGCAGATAAAATGCTGGTTTCTATGGGAGAGGGGGTTGGGGGATGATCTCAGGGACAAATATCCCTGACACCCAAACAAAATAATCCCAAATAAAATGGATGATGTCGCCCACAGAAAAAAAGGGAGATAACTATTCATGGGAAAAACGCATGACCTCATCCTTTAAAAATACACAGTGATTCATCAGCATTTCCCAGCTTTCTTGCTTGCTTGTTTTGAATCTCACAGCTTGGTCCCCTTCTGTTTAGCCCCCAAGATTAGCTTACTCAATTGAAGGTGTTAGGGGTTTGAGAAGGACGGTAAAATTTAAGGGAAGTTCATGCATGGTTTGTTCAAAGTATTTCTGGTCAACAACTAAGAGGCACTGTTTTGCTGACGATATAGTTTTCTCCTAGGCTAAATGTTATACTTGGTACTTCTTTTTTCAGAAAAGCTATGCGTTAACTCAGTTGAAAAAAGAAGCCTCTGTGATCATGAGGAAAACGTTAGGGGGATAATATATGGAAATGTATTTAGAAGCAGGATGAAGCGGCTCAAAATGTGATTACAAACAGCGGACGTTATAATTTTAAAATGTGGCAATTGTGAAGACTTTGAAGTCCTATCAGTCCATCTCCTTCTTATAAAAAAGCACTGTAGTTTAATCAAATAACTGTGAAACCACGGCCTCAAAATTGCAACCAAATTGTTTGTGCAGTGTTATGTATCTACGGAAACAAATGTGGACTTCTAGAATTACATTATTAGTTTCTTTTGAGCCATGTGCACATCAAAGATTGTTCAGAATATAGTAATGCTATGTTATACAGGACCCATTAGTTTGTGGGTAGAAACAGCAGACCCCTTGCTGGGCATCCTTCTCTCTGTTCTCATCTGCTTGCCTCCTGGTTATTTCCTGGTTTTATACTCTGGTGATGTGGAAAAGAAAAGAGCAAAATTCTGTCTGGTTTGTTCTGCCAGATTCCTACAACTTAAGGCAGAGGATGATGAAAAACTATCATTGAAAAGCAGGTCTGGGACCAATCTGTTGCTTTCAGATACACTCAATCAGTGATTTTCAGCATAAGCAGTAACCAGGAGGCCAGTAAAAAATGCAAATTCCCAGGCCTGGCCTCCAGAGATTCAGCACATATAGTGCCTGAGAACTACATTTTTTTGCTGGAAAATCATAAGGTGTCAGGACTATGTTTAAAGAAACTGAGCACTACATTTTCCTCCAGATGAAGTCTGATCACTAGAAATCGAATCAAGTCAATACAGGTTTATGTATGCAAATTGGGCAACAGTTCCTAGCATTATTTCACTGCAGCTCAGTACTCAGTGATTCAGGCAGCTGGTTCCAGCCTGGCCCTTAAATGTTTCAGGTAATTTCTCCACATCCCCATTAACAAGTAGCATTCTGAAAAGGGTGGTTGGATATAGCTTGAAAATTATGTATTAATATGTCCACTCAGTTAACTAGCCAGAGGACTGCAGTGTAGGTAAATCTCTCCTTTTGGGCATTCCACACCCATCCCCTAGGGCCAGAGGGAGGGACAAATCTCATGCCACTCCCTCACACCTTTTGAACAACCACAGTTCATGGGGGTTGGTGGCCATGAGTCCTTCTCTTATTTTAGGGGTGCCTTGATAACCAGCACTTACAGTCATGTCTGCTTGACCCCTGGTCTTTCTGTGGCATGCTGGGCCAACAAAGCATTCCATTTTCACTCTGAGAGATTTCCTTTCTGCTTGTTTGCACTTCTCTCATTCTGTGCCTGATGGTGAATCCCATCTGATTCAGACTGATGACTTACAACTTCACGTTGTCAGTATGCTAATCATTTATACAAGTGGGCTGAGTGTAAATGTTTCCTAGGTGTCTTCCTGAGATGGTTTCACCAACCAAATTGCAAGTTACATATTTTCAGATGTCTGTTACCTTTTTTTAGGGAGCCCAAACATAAGGTCACCCCAGTAGCTTATCACTCTAACTCATCAATTCATTATTTAGTAGTTAAGTTCCAGCTATGTTCAAGATTTTAATCAGCACGATTGAAGGTATATTTTATATGCAGTGAAATTCCCACATCAATGTACAGATTAATGACTTTCTTAATTTTTTTTATTTTGGAAAATTCATAGAGTCAGACAGTTCCATATACCTTTCACCCAGTTTCCCTCAATAGTTACATCTGAAATAACTATAGGATAATACCAAAATCAGGAAATTGACATTAGTATAAAGTGTGTTTGTAATTTTGTCATTTTATCATATATGAAGATTCATGAAACTACCTGGGGTAATTAGATTCAGGTGTCAACTTGGCCAGGTGATGATGCCTCATTGTACTGTTTCTTGGACTTAAATCACCAGTATGTGAAATTCATCTATGGCTAATGACATTTGCAGTCCACTAAGGGGAGTGCCTTCCACAACGAGTGAAGTTTATTTAATTAGCTGGAGGCTTAAAAGAGAGAGTTCAGAAGAGAGCTTGGCACAGCTCAGCCCTAGCAGCTCAGCCCAGACGTTTGGAGATACAGAAAGGAATCACCCTGAGGCAAGCCTTGGATCCCAGAAGCCAGGAGAGAAGGCCAGCAGACATTGCCTCGTGTCTTCTGTGTAAAAGAGAGCTTCAGATAAAGCTAGCTGCCTTTATTCTGAAGAATTACAAATTTGTAACTAAATAAATCCCCTTATTAAAAGCCAATCAATCTGCAGTATGTGGCATTCTGGCAGCCTTAGCAAACAAAAACAATATCACAACAATCAAAACAGCAGAACTAACATCCACCAACTCAAAGATATCCCTTCTGATACCCCTTTATAGTTATACCCACCCTTTTCCCTCTGCCATCCCTAATTCCTGCCGTGCACTAATCTGTTCTCCAATTCTATAGTTTTTTCACTTCTAAAGTGCTATATAAATGCAATCATACTGTATGTGCCATCCTGAGATTGGCTTTTTCTCACTCAGCCCCTAAGATTTATGCAAGTTGTGTTGTATTTGTTCCTTTACATTGCTTGAGTAGTGTTCCAATCTATACTTATGTATTGGCTTTATCTATATGCAATTTCTTCCCAAAGAGATAAAAGGTGACATGTCAAAATACGTAATAACAAGACTAAGAAAATATGAATGCAAAATTAAGAGTTTTGAAAATAGAAGGCATAGTATAATTTAGTGAATGGCTAACATGATATTTATGTTTAAGTCTCAGCTCTGGTTCTGAAATTCCTGGCATTCAAGGTAAAAAAGAAAAAAATGATAAATGACAAATCTTTCATTATTAGAAAGGAGTAAGCTTGTCAATTCTTCAATGGTGAGAACATTTCTGCTAGTTCTAAATTTAAAAGAAATAATGCATGAGAAGCTTTGGGAAGACTCTATTGATGTAATGGATAAAATTCTCAGCACTTTTTCTTCAACAAATGCAAACATGGGTTTTATTTAGCTATCTACTTTTTGCTGTGACTATCAGTTACAAGGCCAGAAGCAAACTATCTAAGCACAACTCCAGAAAGTCCTGACAATAAGACATGATGTGTGTTTCGTATTCAATACAGCATAAAGAAAGCTCTAGGAGGCCGGGCTTCTAAGGTGAGCATTAGTGCACCCAAACACAGTTCCAACTCTCCTTGTCACTGATTTTCTTATGAAAGGATATGTGAATGAGTCCCCATTTCTCTAAATACCCCCATCCCCTGACTCACAACTCACTTACCAACTTGCCAACTTGGTACCAAATACTCACTTCTTGGGTGAAAGTGATATTTCCAAAAAAAAAAACAGGAAACATTGTCTTCTGGTATAATGTAAGAAGGATTAATTAATAATGAGGTATAATACCTGATTACCAATTTCCGAAGAGAAAAAATATTTTCTTCTGCACTTCTTTGGATTAACTAAACATTCCCTTTAACCAATAGCTGTTCATCTCTGATTAATCATTTCTTTTGTTATTTTCCTGTTTAAAATCACTCAACCTCAGAGGGGTTGTCTCTTATGCATCTCAGAAGATATTCCTCATTTTGCATTATAAAATAAAGATTTGAAGAGATTTATGCATTGGTAAAACTATTAAATGTCACATTCTCAGAGAGACATTTCCTTACCACCTCTTCCCTTTATCAATTTAAGATATACCTCCCTGCTAATTCTCTCTATATACACTGGACTTCTCTTTGAGAGCTCTTATCATGCTGTTATTTTATATTCATGTTTCTGTGTATTTGTAAATTGCTCTTCTCAGCCACAAATCTGCAATATTCATGAGGACAGAGACAATGCCTATCACATTCATGAGGATGGGTTTGTGAGAATAGCTGTTTTCAGTTCTTGCTAAATGAAGGAAGCACTGCATTTTAGCTGAAACTTCTCTGCTCTACTATTTATGGGTTATTCTCCAATAGAGAGTAATAAGACTCCTTAGAACAAGATGTAGTTAAGGCAATGTAAGACAATACAAGAAATCATAGGGCAGACTCAGAAGAAGTCAAAACTGAAAATATAAATGGTAAATACTGGAAGAGTTGAGGAGCTAGCAATATCCCTTGGGGATGTTATTTAGTAAATGTTCCAGGTAGAATTGTGGACCTTAAAAGATGGTCAGAAAGAAGAATGGGAAATATGGTGACAGTCAGAAAAACTGAATGAACAAAGGGAAATGGAGAAATGCATATCCTATGCATAGAAAGGGCATTTCTGTGGTTGCACCTCCCTGGGGGAAGTATTCTCATAGGAACATCATGAAATATGAACTTTGAGAGGTGATTTGCAGCATTACTGAGTATTTTTGAAAATGCAGATTCTGTTCTGCACACACTGAAACCCATTATATTTTGAGTGTGATGACAAAGCTTTAGCAAGAAGTACTTGATGTCTTAATGCAAGATGGGTTGAGGAAAGAAAGTTCAGAAGGAGAAAGACTCAACAGGTGAATGCAATAAGCAGGGTGGAGATAATTGAAATAAAAAGGAAAGTTATATATCACATGCATTAATAAATATGTTGAGAACCTAAAAATCAGCATGGATTATATGTGGAGATTCATGGTAAGGGAATGGAATAGGCAAAACTCCCTTGCCTATTTGGAAGGCTCCTGTTATCCTTGGAAGATATAATAAAGCAAACAGAACTTGTGTAGATCAAATGGTAAATTACAGACAAGACAGATTAGGTTGGAGTAGATCTACACTGAAAAGGAAATGATTCTGCTGATATTCAACACATAGAGAGCACTTTGAAGATGACAGAACAGAGATAGACAAAGATGTCTGTTACCTTTGAACTGAGGAATAATGGAATGTATCTGCAGAATCTTCCTAGAACGGATGCTAGTTTTCTCAGTTTCTGATTAGAGAAACAATGAAGTTATTGGTGTATCAGTCTCCTCCATCATGTAGGGAAAATAAAAGTTAGAAAAAAAAACGACTGCGGATATATCACCTATACAATTCATCCATGCATTTTTCATTCACTATCAATTAATTTAATCGCAGTCATTTACTGAAGATCTGCCAATACCTTGGGGCTATGCTAGCTGCTTGAGTTCTAAAGAAATTAAGAATTGGCTCCAGCCTCAAAGAGTTTATGGTTTAAGTAAACAAATTATCTAATAATGTAATGGGATAAATACTGTATCAGATGGATGACTCCAATAGAGGTACCATGACCTCCTTTGCTCTTATACCAAGCTTTTTAAGGCATCTTCTTTTTAGTTTGGCTTCCTGTATGGATCTGCTTCCTGGTGGAAAATGCAGACCATTTCAGAAGAATAGTGTTCTCAAGATTAGATTTCTCCTTGTAAATTTGAATTCTTTGCAAATATAATTCCAGGGAACCAGATTCTGGGAATGTCTTTCCTTCTTATGCCCCCCAGAGATGGATTCCCTCCATATCTGCTGAGTGAATCATGCCTTTGAGATGAAAGCAGAGATCCTGGCCCTGAAACTTGGAGGGCTCATCAAAGCAAATGCCAACTGGTTTCCCCAGTGAAACCTCTGATATTACAACATGCCTTTCTTTTTCAAACACCTACAGTTATATTATTTATCATGAATATTTTATTCACAATACTTTTACACTCTCAATTTGAAGTCTTGATTGAAGTTAGATGGCTTCTAGAGCATCCTTGTCCAGGAACAGCTTTTTTCAAGGTGTACCTGTTTCCCCATACCCCTCTGAACTGGCCCCATTCCAACCTTCAAGCTTAACTGAGTTGTCTTCACTCTCACCGTAAAGCATCCAGTTATGGCAAGAGCACCTTCAGATAATTTAGGTTTTTCAAAGATTTTGTGCAGGAAAAAAACTACTTACTATTTGATTTTCTATTTTATGTCTTCCAAAGAAGTCATTTTACCTTCTCATGAGCTCTAGCTCCTCACCACTCTCTGCGTTCTGAAAGTCAGCACTTCTGACTAACAGTCCTTCAGCCTCGCCTAGATCCTGGAAATCTTAGCCTGTCCTTCATTCGCCCTCCTTTTCCCTCCAAACTCTGTCTGAATTTCCTTCCTGGTGAAATAAATACCATATGATGGGTTGGCTTCTACAATGGGAATTTATTGGCTCACAATTTTGGGGCAACGACAAGTCTGAAATCAATGTATCGGCAAGGTAATGGTTTCTCTCCCAAGACTGTGAATTTCTGCTTGAGTTGACAGCTGTCAACCTTAGTCCCTGGCTTTCCTTTCACATGGTAGAATCTTCTGTCTTCTCTCTTCATCTGGCTTTCGCTCTGCCTCTAAAGGACTCCAGTAATCTGGGTTAAGGCCCAACCTGATTCAATGGGGCCCCATCTTAACTGGAGTAATCTTGATGAGTTCTTATATGCAGAAGGCCCACACATGCCATAATGCAGACCAAAACCAAGAACATGTCCCAGTGGAGTTACCACAGTTCCCTAGATCCAAAATCTGCAAATCTCTTTGTGGTTCTTTCTCTCTTCACCTCTTTTTACTGAGAGAGGCAGCATAATCATTTTCTATTGCTGTATCACAAATGACCACAAAATTTAATGGCTTAATATACCACAAATTTATTACCTCACAGATTATTTTAAAGTCCAATCTCTAGGTATGGCATGCTGGGTTCTCTTCTCAGGGTGTCAATGCAAATCAAGGTATTGTTTGGGACTGTAGTCTCAGGATCCTCTTCTGAGATCTTTGGTTGTTAATTGAATTTATTTCCTCAAAGCTGTTTGATGAAAGTCCCCATTTTCCTTCTAGGTGTTGGCAAGAGACAGCTTCCAACAACTGGAGGCTACTTTTGATTCCTTGCAAGATGGCCTCCATAGACAGTTCACAGGATGGATGTTTGCTTTCTTTTAGAACAGCCTGGGTATTTCTCTTTGACCTGCTCTTTTGAGACCCACTGAAGAAAACACTTCATTTTTAAACAGACTATATGATTAGGCCAGGCCTACCCTGCCCATCTCCCTATTTTAAAGTCAAGTGATTTAGGACCTTAACTATGTCCATAAAATCCCTTCACAGCAGTATCTAGATCAGTATGTGATTGAATAACTGGGAGAAGGTATGTGTACACCAGAGGCAAGGAATTCTGCCAGTGATAGGCAGGTATACTGTGAAATAAACAAAAATCAGCTTTGGGATTCCTCATTTGCTTTAGCTTTTTACATGGCCCTGGTTGTGGCCCAACATTCTCACATAATCATGTATTGACATTTTTTTGCAAAAGTAATATATATGGTTCACATTTAAGATGACTGCTACTTTCCACTCCAAATCTCTTTTGTCATTTGTAGGACCATTGTGCTTTGGGAGATTCAACTAACTGAGTTGAGTTAGGGACTCTTGGGGTTTGAGTCATGTACCCCCACATAAGACCTGTTCAAGTCTCATTCTGAGTGAAGATATGGCCTCATTTGAGAAGAGAATCTTGGAAGACCCTATTTAGGTGTGGCCAAATGGAATCAGGGTGAGTCTTAATCTGTATTACTAGATGTCTTATAAAGAGAGTAAATTTAACACAAAGAAAACAAATCACAGAAGGAAACTGAGGGCATCACCTTGTGACAGAGGGCTACCACCACCAGAATGCTACCAAGTCTGGGAGAAACCATGGCCTTACTGTCTTCTTGAACTTGGACTTCTAACCTTCAAAACCATGAGACAATGATTGTTTGTTGTTTAAGCTAGCCCATTGTGTGATATTTGTCATAGCAGCCTGGTAAAACAGGAGAACTTTCAATTTATGTTTAGCAGGATATTTTAATTGGTGCCTGGTTTCTTCTGTGAACTAGCTAGGAGCAGCTTCCAGCACACTCCTACTGCTTGTCAAGCCCACTCACCTGTTGGCATAACATGAAGCTTCTGCCAACCTTATGGATGGGAATCATGGGCTCAGTGCCGGAGGTACATAGCCAAGAAAGAGGACAACAAGTTCTGGAATGTATGGAAGTGAAAGCTAGTTTGTAGAACATTCTTCATAGACCCAAAGTTTTCTACTGCCAGGAATATTCTTAGTAAAGCAACATAAAACCCATAATATATTTTTAATGGAAATGAAACATACCTTCTTAAATACACAATTTTAACTGCATATGGATAGATGTTTAAGAGCATTTTATGGTGAAATTATAAATGTTTGGCTCAGGTATGTATGATGTATACTCTCTGTCAAATTTTAAATTACAGATTAAAGAGATGGAAATATTCAGATACAAGTTAATAAAATATGAAATAAAAATTATAGAGATGAGCAATGAAATCTAAAGACATGATTTCCATATTGAGGATCAAATTATAGCCAGAATATATTCAGATTATATCAAAGTAGTAATTCATTAGGAAGAAAAGGGAAATTTTGAATAGAAGTAGTCCACATCACTTGAATATTTGATAATCTAATTAATTAGTGAAGAAGAGTGAATCATATGTAAATATTGGGAAAAGATTAAAACTTCTTGCTAATTTTGCACAAACTACCATGGTGGATGAAAGATAATACAAAAAACAGAAGCTGGTTAACGAATGTCACCAATTCAAAGAGTAATTTTGTTGGACACAACCCAGAGAACCTTGAAAATCCATGAAATCTTACAGCTCTTATGAAACAGCAACTTGGTAAAGGTTTTTCCAATCCTGCTAATGTAAATTTTTTAATGTACATGGAGTTACTAATTAAAAGTAAAAATAGATTTTGACCAGTCATGCTATTAGTGTATTTTCTTTCTATTCTCTTTATAGAACATGATATTTCAAATCTTTGTTTACGAAGAGGTGCTCAAAGAGTATGTGACTAAGTTATCTAGAATGGTATGTTTATGTTATTTTTACAGATCTTGTAATATTTTTGGATATATCATCATTTTAAATTTTGCAATTTTCTGATGTCTTTCCTCATTCTAAATAAATATTCACTTTGGTTCCTAAGCTTGAATTCACAAATTTGTGTTGATTTTTTAAAGAAGGCCCCCTACATTGGAGGAATTTCAGGTCTCAGGAAGCCTGGATACTAAATGGACCTCATTTGGCCCAATATTGTTAGGTACCAGCATCATTCTTGGTGGGCCTGGGGCAGGGAAGGACAAAGAGGGGGCCTGAGAGCTGTGAGGTTGATATAGGATCAGATACTTCATTAGGATTTGAAGTCATGAAATATGAGTTGAGTTCTGAGCCTGGATCTCTTGTCCTTCCTTATTCCTCATTGCTAGGGTCCACTCCTCTTCCTTTACTAGTAAGAAACATCAACAAGTAGACCCCTGCTCACTGTACTCTCTCCTGCAGGGATTCTGTCTCTTTCAAGGGGATGGCATACCCACAAGGATTTTCTAATCTCGGGGTAGAATGGCTAATGACTCTCACTGCCCTAATTTCTTTTGTACCAAAGTGGGCAAGCAAAAGCAACATGTCCATTGTCACCACTCTTGAGACAAATAGGTGAATATTTTCACCTGCACAGTGTCCTGGGCAGTAATTTGATTCTCCTGGAATCTCTCCCAAACATATAGGGGCCTGGTAGATGCCTTCTGAGAGACACTTGAACATTGGTGAGGAACCTAAATTTCCCTATGGCCCCCATGCTGTTTGTCAGAATTTGCTTCTGGTAGCTATGTCTTGCCTCCAGTTTCCCAGGTGTGAATGAGTTTCCAATCTCAGTGGTTTGGTCCTGACCCCTGATTGTATTATTGCCTTTTTTTCTTCTTGTCTCAAATTTCATTCACTGGGAGCAAGGTTTAAGAGCATTGCCCAAATGTCTAGTGACACTTCTAAGTTTTTCCAAGCAGGAGGTACTCCTACAGTCAGAGATGTTAGCCAACCTGATTTTACAAATGTGCTTTCTCAGCACCTTATTTTACTGTTTCATCCACTTCATGAGTAAAATAGAGTCTCTGTTGCCAGAGACTAGGTTTTTGTTCACTACTGTCTCTCCAGCAGCTACAATTGTGCCTGGCATAGAAGGCACTTAATAGATGTCTGTTGCACCAATGAAATAACATCAATACAGTTCTTTTTCTGTTTCCTGGTGTCATGGTCACATACTTGGTAGGAATTCCAGTAGTCCTGCATGAAGCCATGTTCTACAGGAGCATTTGCAGGTGTTCCCTGCACAGAGAAAAGCATTTGTATCCCAGCAGACTTGGGATTGACATCTATTACTTCTCTGTCTCTCCTGCAGTATTATAGTAGAACTTTCTTACAATAACCACTGCATTCCCTGCAAATATCTCTGGTCTCTAGTAGCAAGCAGTGTCAGATGGAGCTTCTGATGCATGTTTGATACCCAAGCCCATAGTTGTGGTTCAGAAACCCAAGAAATTCCATATAAGCAGGTATTCTGAGTCTTGAATCTATAGCCGAACTCCGTTGCCTTTCTAGGAAGGATTCAATCTTATGAAAATGGAATCCATCAGTCAAAGCTGGATTAAGCATTGACTGCAAGCCTGTGGTTTTAGAAAAGATGTTCAGACTTGCTCACACTGGTTGCCACACAACACAGAGCATGTCCTACTTTCTCTCTGAAATGGACAACTGGGGTGGGACAGTCACAGAAAGGAAAAAAATGCTGATCTCAGAATCATTTCCCTGACTCCACCATCTCTGCTGCATCCGTGGAACAACAAATGGTTTGGCAGTGACAGTGAAGGAGTACCCTTGTCTCAGCTATAAAGGGAAGATTTAACCCATGATGGAGCGTCTTACTCCATGTTAAATCAAAACCCTTGGATGGTTCCTCAAAATGTGGATAACTCTGTATGTATAGCCTCCTTTCTCACCCTATATCAACCTGAAAAACAGACTTGGCACTCCTTTGCATTCAACCTAAAGAATATACTCCCATTAAAAGCATATAGGAACAAAGTGGATTTTCCTAAAAATTGTGTAGGAAGACAGAAGGATTTATGTCACAGAGCAAAATACTGAACAAAAATTCAACCAGACATTTCATTTTAACCCGACATCCTTCTGATAAATGGGGTCACTGTCTTTGATCCTTTGACCATTGTTTTAGGTTTGCACTCATTTTCTACTCCTTTCTCAGCATTGTACTAGCAATGAATGATCCTCAGTTGGGTTTCTCTATCAGGCTCCTTCTCCCATTGGAAACCAGTGGCCAACAGGCTTGTTTTCTTTTACCAGTCTTCCTAGGATTCCTGTGCATTGTATATTCTCCACATTATTAAACTTGTATCTAGAAAGGATGGCAGCCTGGTAGGTACCTCAAGGAAATCCACAAGTCCAACAGCAATAAAACCCCAGTAAAATTCACCAATCTTGCTTTTCCCCCAAGAAGAGATTTAGAGCAGAAGGATAGAAAAATCCAAAATTATTAGACTCTCACTAGTTCTTTCTAGGAACCATGAATTGTTATTGGTGGTGTTTTCTGTATTATCCTTGGTAGAATTGAACTTTTATATATCTTAGAAAGCCCTACTATGTTATGAAAGTTTGAAAAGGTTACTCTTGACCACTTACCTAATACCCACAAGTTCAGATCAAGTATTCACCTTTTGTAGCAAGACTTCTTTATATAAAAATTCAATAGTTTTCATTAGTAAATAAATGCTTCTGGGAATATTCACCAATAGTTTTTATATCTTTCAAAGAAACTACCAAACGGGTTGTTTTAAGAACTATTTTCTATCTCAATCTAAATACAAACAAAACATGTCTTCCATCTATTCAGGATAAGTGGTGGAAGATGTTGGACAGGAGAGCAAGAACGGCAAGAAAATTTCATCAACTTAATTTTACCCAGCTTTCAAGAAGTCTCCTGTCCTTTTTCCTTTTTTAAACTAAAATTTATCCTCCTTTTTGTTTTTAAAAAGACTTACTATGTGTGATATTTGCCATGATCAAGAACCAAAACATTATTTGACTGAGCTGTTACTTATTCTACTGAAATGACTTTCTAGTCAACCATGGCAAAATGTCCAGCTCCGAAAATACTCTTCTGAGAACCCCCATGAACTCACCAAGACTCCATGTAATGAACATTTAGCAGTATTCCTGTGAGTCTTTTTAGAATTTTGTGGTTTCTCACAAATTGCCAAAAACTTGCCTGCAGTGCTGTTTACCCACACTAAATTATTTCAAGCGCTCTTCCTGTTAAAGCTTTTAATGTTCTGTGTAACTTCTTATGCTAATGTTATATTTATCACTGGTGTTTCTGCTCACATAAAACAAAGCACATTCATAAAATCTGGATTTCACACAAAGGTTGCTTTTTCTTCAACATCGCATTAAATGGATTCATTCTAAGTATTTCCTCCCTATTCCTATAAATCTGATATGGAGACTGCTTGGGTGGATCAGTCCACTGAAATGAATCAGATAATGTGTTACACATTAAGGCAAAATGGATTTAGACATGTGCGGTTTTTGTAAAACATGCAATCTGTTGTGTTTGATCTCCTCTTTGGAGGTGGGGTTAGAGGTAGTCTATGCACAAACATACTAAATGAATATATGCTTATGCAGGCAAATAAATGATCCTTTTCTCTTCTAACAGGCTCCTAAACCCATCTCTGACTCCAAGCAAGGCCACAAACTCTGTGCAGTTCACTTACCCTACAACCCCTTTATACATAATTTTTAAAGAGGTATTTATTGTATAATTTTATTTGATAGAGAAAATATAGAATCGATTTCTGTTCTTACTAAGTTCCATAATGTAGGGAGTTTGCATATTCAAATAAATTATTTGGAATATTTTGAAAACCAAATGCTTAGGTATTTTTAAAGAAATTTTAAGTATATCCTCCATGAGAACTGTATTTCACAAGTCTGGAAGTCTTGTCAAATATAAAATTGTAGATTGTATAAATGTGTAAATGTATACATGGTTTAACCAGTTGGACTAACTGAAAAAGTTTGCTCAAATAAATAACTAAATTATTTAGAGCAAAATTCTAGACAATGGAGTTGTCTAATAGTTCAAACCCTTCAACTAATATTAAGTTAGTCCAAGGGTTTGAACTATTCATGTGTAAATGTTCCCCATTCGTCAGGCTGAAAACAGAAAGACATTGGAACTTAAAATCTCAATATCTACTCTTGATTGAATAGCTTTTGCATACTCCATTCATAAAATTCATTCATAAATATTCATTTGTAAAGTTCACAGAAAAATATTGCCTGGTACCATTGCTTTTTGGAGCAGAAGGGCGAGAGATCCAGCTCTGAGCCTCCGAATTACGAATGCTCATCCCAGAATGTTACTATTGAAAAACTAATTGCCTCACTTAAAAAAAGTAACACTGATATTGTTATAATTGTTAACGGTTGCAGAGGGTTTCCCATTAAACATGGGGTTAGTACTACTATGCTTGGATAAATCATAGATACTGTAACCTACAAAGACATCTGAATAGAGTTCCAAGTAATTACATGAGTGAGGATAATAAATTTAAACCATAATTCAATTTAGCTTACACACACACTGAATATTTAGTCTATCAATTTTTTGAGGAATTTAACAACAACAACAACACAAAAACTAAGATAGAGTCCCTATTTTTAAGGTGATTAAAACCTAATGAGGAAGCCCTATGAAGGCACCTTTTCTAGTTCAACCTGAGAAGATTAAACATAGATCAGGTTTCCAAAGCTTCAAAAGCAGAGAAGAAGCATTTCTCTTTTTATGAATCCTAGAAATTTACATATTTTTCCATTTCTAACAGCAAAACCATTCAATTTAGTTATTTAATTTTAATATTCCTTTTTTGTATAAAATTAAGACCCAGAATATTGGTTCTTACCCAGTGGAATCTATTCTCTGCTCCATTTCCAGTAATTTACCCAGTGGCCTATAAGGAATTTGATGATTGTTTCACATTATTTCTCAACTTATAACATGAAATAGAAATAGGAGCCAGAAAGAGATAGAATTTGAATGCCAAGGGAGTGCTATTTAATACTTCATTTTCATTTTTGTTTGCTTTTCAGTTCTAATTTGGTTGAATTGGAGCAAGCTGGTTTTCTAAGAATTTTCTTGTAGAATGCTCTATCCAATCTGACAAGTGTCTAGAAACAGGCTACAAACCACCATACTCTCTGAAAATACATTATAGTCCTAGCAAATATTTTATGTACATTTAGCAAAATATAAGTTACCTTTGATTGGGAATTTGGTGTAAAAGATGTTATAGAGTACAGAATGAAGAGTATATCTGTGGAAAACCTTTGAAATAAAAATCTCTAATAATATAAGTCATTTGCACTTTGTGCATTCAAGACACAATTCTAAGCCTATTTTATTTCTTTTTTGGGGGGGTCTCATATAGCTAACACCTGTACTCTTTAAGAAAATGATTAGCATGTCCAATGTTCACAGCAGCTAGCTTTTACTTTCTGCTAATGTCAACTTTCTTTGGTAGAAATTACCACACCACCTCAACCCTGACCCCAGCCATGTTCGTGTTCTTGTAACTGTTTTCATCAAGGTATCATGTCATTAAATCCATAGTTAGATACATCTTTGGCAATACGAATGAATGGAACACACTATAATTGTTATGTGTCCGGACTCCAGAAAACTGCCAAATTGAATAACTTCCACAGAAATCAAATACATTTGAGCCCATCCCTTTAAACATTTTACTTTGATATTGTCAAGTTATGCCCTGAGATATGCCTTCAACTCCAGTAAATGATCTATGACTTCTGAGTTCATGAAAAGAAAATAGGCTAAATAGTATATGGTCAATATCTCAAAAACCATTGTTAATTAGGTTTTCTCTAATCATTAGCTCACTCTCTATGATACTTTATCTCATACTAAAGACATTTTTGGTAACAGTTTCAAAGGAGATTCCTTTCTTTTTTTCAACAACTCCTGAGTGTCTCAGATGCCAGGCCAAATGGGAGATCCTGCCTATGAGGGAGGGGTAGGGGCAAGGGTAGTTCAGTGGTAGAATTCTCACCTGCCATGTGGGGAGACCTGAGTTCAATTCCCAGTCCATGCACTTCCTAAAAAACAAACAAACATACAGAAAAACAAACAAACAAAAAATTCAACAACTGGTGCAGCAGTAATGGGATACTCACATGGAAAAAGAATGAAATGTGACCCTGTCGTTACAGCATACAAATAAAAAAAATAGAACCTGCTGATGGAGCAGGAAATAAGAAAGTCTGATGCATTCTATCTGTCAGCTTTGAACTTAAAGGGCCGGCAGCCTGGAAACAACTTAGGGAAAATGAAAAACAAGAAGAGAATAGATTCTCCACACTTGCAGTAATGCAAGTGCCCACACAATTGCTCTGATCATTCAGTAACAAAATCAGGCAAAACTCTTAGACATTTAATCTACTGCTCATCTCCTGTCTAAGTGTAGCCTGGTACACAACTGATGTGTTTGAATAAAGTGGACAAGGATAGGGTAATGGGATAATGCATTTGGTGGAAATGAGTTTTTGAACAAGATAATATTAAAGTTCAAGTTTAATTATGTAAAGGTTGACAAAAGTCCTGTTTTAAAGACGGACTTTTCTGCAGATTGAAAAGGTGGCATTTACGCTAAGAAAATGTGGCAAGAGATGTGTGTGCAAAAGTTCCATAATCCCAGGTGGGAGAAATGTACTGTATTTCTACCTCCTGCTTAGAGAATCGACAGAGTCACCCATTTATTCTGATAAAGGTATACCTGAGGTCAACTAACAATCTCCCCGGGTAGGTGAGTAGGGGAAGGTCAGAAAGGAAAAAACTATGTGTTTACAACAGCATTTCATTTTCCTTTTGTGTACCCATGGCTACATTTCCCAATTCCTCTTGCATCTAGCCTTGGAATGTAATAAGAGGTAATGTTTATTTCTTTCAGGCCAGGTCCAGCGGGGCGGAAAAAAATCCTGCACAATCTCCTATGCCATCTCTCTTCATACTTTGTGCCTAGAAGTGAAGGATTCCAAAATGGTGGAGCCAGCTGTAGAAAGGGATCCAGGTTTCTAAATCACCAGCTCAAGAAGAGCTGCCCAGGAAAGCCATCCAAACCTCATTGGCTTGAGTAAGAAATACGTTATAATTTATGCCCCTTAGCTGTTGAGATCTTTTTCCAGCATGTAGCAATCATTCCCCTGAATAATGGTGCTTTTAATTTTTGTTTTCATTTTTCAGGAGCCGATCTTTTGGGAAACATTTTTGGATCCTAAATGCATCTAACCTAGTGGAACTTTTAAAGCTTGTTCAGGTGGCTATGCAGTTGCATTTGAGGGAGGAAGGTCTTTGTTTTTGGAGACTTCATTTCCCAGCCATGCACTCTTCCAGTATATAGTTACCGAGCGCTTACTGTAGACATGTAGTGTACTGCCCTAGATGTCACTTCACTGGAAGAATAATTACATTGCTCCTATATATGCAGCTTTGCCCTTCTGTCTTGTGAACTAATAAAATTAGCCAAGTATGCTAACAGAGCGTTTTGCTGGTATCTGCCTTGGATTATACCACAAAACTTAAATACATTGAGAGTGCTTTATTTTCTTTAAATTTTCCCCTAAATACTCATCTGTGTTAGTTCTGGAGGCACTGCAATAGCTTCTTCAACCTCTGTAAGGCAAGGAGAAGCTGTGCATGCTGAGGAACTTTCTGGAGACTCAAAGCTTCTTAGGGCAGATCAGCTACAGAAATGTCTGAGCTCTATCATTTGGCATCTCTTTGCCTCCTGCAGCTGATACTGTGGACTCTCACTCTTTGTCATCTCAGACATCGTTCCTGGATTGTGCACTTCATACCACTGGGCACCATACATCCATGGCTAAACCAGGGGCTTTCCTAATAACGCCCATGCTGAGGGGAGCTGCGGAGTCTTGTTCAACTTTCTCTGCTCCAACTTTTGGTGTTTGCAGTCCTCATTCTTGGGACCTTTATTGAAGTTATTGTTTCTGCTCAAAGAGGGCAGGAGAATAGCTTGAGGAGCATGATCTTTGTATTAGTATTCTAGTCTTTACTTTTTCAGTTGAGACTACTTGCAAAAACTGACAAACAACCCCCCACCCTCCCATCCCTGCATCCTGAATAATTTTTAAGTATGATTTGACCACACCCATTGTTTACCTCATACTCTGGCCTCAGGACATAAGACTGGCTTAGATGAGATTCTACAGCATTTCTTTCTGGTGCCTGACTTGAGAAATCTTGCCAATATTTTTTATTATATTTGATATATTTTGATGGACTAATTATTTGTACATTAGCTTTAACTGCAAAAGGGGGGAGATAAACACTACTTCCTGGCTATAAAAAGAAAGTGGGTTAAGAAATATTCTCATATTACACAGAAAACCACTATTGAAGTAAAAGTATGCTCATATCTATTTATTTGATTTTTAGATTTCTTATTTAAACCATGCTGTTTCTTGGAAGCACTATGAGCATTCGTAATAAAACAAAAAACAGCCTAAGAGACTGTATATATAGAAATAAACCATATTTATCGTTGAGTAATTGTATTTGTCTTTGCACCCAAGGCTTCTGCCAACGTGAAAAATTTGGGGGGAAGTCATTTTTGCAAAGCTGTCCAGAATTGGTAGCATGCTGTTTTGAGGAGTCTTGATGGTAACAAAAGAAACCAACTGGTTGTGCTGGTAAGACCCGAAGATTACTGATTTGGTAAACTAAAGTCAACTCCCAAGAGAGCAAGAGAATACTGAATGCTCATTGTGCATGCGTGTACATCTCTCCCAATAGACTCTGAGCTCATTAGGTGTGGATACCATATCTTATTAATTTATGTGTTTTTGGCATGGTTCTCAGTACATAGGAGGCAACATTATAAATGGTCATCAAATTCAATGTTCTTAATCAAAGCATTATTAATGGTCCCTATGATCTAAAATGACCAAAAATGATTCTCTGGTAGTTTGCAAGTAAACAAGAGGTGATTTTTTTTCTCACACATATATGCCACTTTCATATATAATATATATGCATAACGTACCATCAGTTTTGATATAAAATTATTTTCTGACCCCATCTCTCCTTGCAGTGCAACAGTCTGATGGGTATTAAGTCATGATTGATAGTCAGATTCATTTTCCAAGTAGATACCTGGATCCAAATGAATGCTTTAATATTTCAGCCCCTTAAAAATGTAATGAAAAATCTGTCATGGGTAATAAGTTGCAATGAAGTGCTTGAGTACCTTAAATGACGAGCTGTCTGTGATTTCAAATTCCAGTTCTCTTGGATTTGAATTGCATAGTTAAGCCAAGGATGGTATGTGTTAAGAAAAATATAATAATTTTTTTTATTAATTAACGGAAAAAAAAGAAATTAATCCACATAATGAGCACTAACAACTAAAGCTATCACTTTATTTTTTGCATGTTAAAATAGAAAAGTAATCATATTTTCAAGAGCTGCTATGCTGAAAATCATGAGCTGCAATTTGAGGATTCCTTCTATTAGCTGGTTCCTTTACTCCTTTTATCAGTTCTTTTTTTTACTTTATTTTGTCTTGATTCAGCTTTTTCCCACTCATGTCCATTTTCATAAAAAATAATATAATACTTTGGACAAACTTGGATTTTTGGGACAAGATAAGTCAGCCAGCTTTATTATCAATAGATTTTTTTTTTTTTTTGGTAATCCTCAAGACATAAAACAAGCAATCACAGAATTACGTCTGCCTTTCTTTAGCATTTCATCAAGGTTTCTATTTAAAGAATTAGACCACTTTACTAGATGTAACCCAGAATCAAGAGTTCTATTACACTGATAAATGTGATTTTCCACTTCAAGGAAGTTCCTTTTTCCAGTCTGTCTGTGTTTTATGTGGTTGTTTGTTACTGAAACAAACAGAATGGCTAAATCAATACAAATGGCCCTTGAAGCCTAAAGAGACCACAAGAAAATGCAGCATCATTAAACTAAATTACAGACAAGCACTTAAGGAGAAAAAAATAAGTATTTTGTTACCATAAGTCTTGATTTTTTTTTTTTATGGTGAGGATGATGAAAAGTGTTCATAAAGCGTGCATGGTAACGAGGACAAACATTCTGTGCTAACGTCCTAATAGGTATAACTTAGTGGCTCTGACTGTTTAATCAGATAGGAAAGTATAAATTAGAGGAAGAACTCTGAGGACGTTTATCTAAGCCCCATCTCTAGCTGATATTTAAAAACACATAATATAATGTAACCCAAGAGAAATAATACTCAATGAGATGAGAGTAATAAAGAACATAAAGGTAATGGAGACCAGTTATAATCAACCATGAAATTTATAATAAAACATGAATTTAAACCTATTACCCAACAGCCATGGGGTGTATGGAGCGAGCTAGGAGAAGGTAGATAGTGGAGGGGTAAAACAATGAAATAATGCTGAGAAACCAGGCATGAGAGTAGAGCAGTGTTAGTAAGGGTCGCCCTGCCTCTTCTCGAAAGAAAATGCTCACAGGTGCACAGGCTTCTCCCATCAACCACTCCATACTGATGGAAATGAAGATAGACAGGTCCAGGACTCTGCCAATACTTAGTTCTGGGGTCCAAAATCTAAGAATAGGGAAAAATACAAGTCAAAAGGGAAGAAGGCTAAATTACCTGTGGTATTTTGAACTCAGAAGAACTCAGGGCACAAGTGACATATGGTCCTAGAGCACTGATGGCGTGTGATAGACGCTCTGCAAATTCCAGTTTAAGAGCAGTGGCATCATATAGTGGATTGCACATGTCTCTGGGATTAAAACCACAAAATATATTAGTCTAATTTTTCCTGTATGAGGTATTCACATTTAATATTAGAAAAAAATTACCAGCATTCTAAAATCATTTAATAATGGTATTTGAGGTCTCTCTTATCCAGAATATTATTTTGGCTTTAGATGCATAATTTCAAGTCCAAACATAAGAAGCTGTTTCATTCAGATATTATTTTAATATAGATTGCTTCGGTGACACACATACACAGATGTGGATGTTGACATGGAGCCTATCTGGAAAATTCATATTCTCTATTGCTTTTATAAATGATAGTATTCAGTGAAAGGTTATGCTTGCTTGCCCACTTGTCCGGCTGATGGAATCATGAATTTGGTGGAATCATGTCACTGTCAGTGGTTACTTTAAGAGATTAAATGGGAATTGGATACACATTTTTTTTAACCTCACTAAATCAAGAGCATTCGTTTCTTTGGTTACGAATGACATTGAAATACACTGCCGCAAAGCACATAAGAATGGTTTATGACTTTTTGAAGAAAAAGATTATAGTCAATGAGTTTACTGAAAGTTTTTCTTCAGCAGAGCAATTTTATTATCTGTAGGAAAAAAACAATAAAATTTAAAGAAACTACTATGGCATAGACAGATGAATTATTTTTATTCACCTTTTGACAGTTGTGGTAGAGGCATCAAGTACTCATGCATTTATAGTTCTCCTCCTTTTTAAGGTTCCTGGAAGGATTTCAGTTCATTATCTTTGTACTAGGCAGTGCTGTGCAATGGCACTGGTTCAGTGAGCTGTGATCAGGAAGGACACGAGCCATTTCTAGGCTAGAACATTTAATTACTGGTATGAATCCCCCACCATTCTCCTGCTTTTCTGGCAATCCTAGAGGGAGGTGCTTGTTTTAATGGTGAAACTGTAAGTTTCAGGAATTGTGATCAGTGAATTGCTACAAGACAATCACCTGACATAGTTACCTGGATGGATACATGGGGAACCTAGCATGAGCAAGAAATAAACCTTTACAGTTTTAAGCCCCTAAGATCTCGAAATTGTTTATTTTGGCATCGCCTAAAATATACTAAGATACACAACTTTTTACAGCCCTTTTTGCATCTTGATATTTCCATGTAGAGCCTTTTGTAAAAGTCTTTGGATTTTGATATGATATTAAATTTAAGTCACTAAGGCTTATTAGAAGGTGAGTCAAAAATAAAGAATAAATGGAGACAACATGCCCGAAGTTGGTCAATAAAAGAATCTCATCTTGATGCAACAATTGGGAATAGAAAAATATTGTGCCAAAGAGTTAGTAATTCAACTATTGTGAATATGGGTAAATATCTTTCTCTTAGAAAAGAATCTTCTTACTTATATAAACAGACATTGGGGGGTCATTTCCCTTTACTATGCCATTACCTATAGCAACCAGCATCTCTGATTTATAAGTGATTTTGGTTGTCGGAGGGCTATAAAGAGAAACTTTGAGGGAGATGGAAGTTTGGTTGTCTTCTTCCCAGAGGGCAAGAAATGAGAAATACAGAGAAGAGGAAGTCATGTCAGCAGATGATGGAAACCTCACTAGAGTGCAATGTTTCATATCAATGCTACTGCTACTTCTTATGCATTTAAACATAGCAAATTTTGAAAAAATAGATTTCTCTTTTATGGAAATGAAATAATTTTACAAGAAGAGGTTTTGTAGAGATTCTCTTCATTTGAGGGTCTTTATGCGCATGAGAACTGTAGAGAACTTTGGGAATTTACAATAGTCTTAGGAGATGGGAGTATCGAATACCAAACTTACTTGTGAGTGCTAAAAGAATGAGGGACACTTTGCCTGAATAAGAAAAGGTATTTGATTGGCTCTCTTAATCTCTTGTTGAAACACATTTGTTTAAAGGTTCTGAAATGATGATATAACTGGAATCCCATATTAGCATTGTGTCAGTATTCTCACTGCCTTCTCTTCTTGATTTTATGTTCCTCAACATCAACTCCTATTAGGTATGAATACTGGCATTCTGTAATTTACCAAATTAAAGCAAGGGAAATAATTTAACCATGTTTGTCTTTTCTCTGGTGTTGGGGTGTATGTGTTCATGTGGACATTTTTTTGTACAATTGGAGAATAGAGAGTAAGAAGAACAAGGATTTTCAGTTATCTGTTACAATAGAAAGAATAATTTCCCCTCAAAGAACCTGGTACTATTTCATGTTACATGGCAAAAAGGAATTAAGTTTGCAGATGGAATTAAGGTTGCTAAGCAGCTGATTTTAAGATGGGAAATTAAGCCTGATGGGCCCAGTGTAAACACCAGGGTCCTTAAATGTGAAAGTGGGAGGTTGAAGAGAATCAGTTTCAGAGTGATGCTGTGTGAGGAGAATTTAATTAACCATCACGGGCTCTGAAAAGAGAGGAAGGGGCCATACTCAATGGAATGTTGAATGCCTCTTAAGGCTGGTTCCCCCCAGCATCTCCAGAAAGGAAGGCAGCCCTGCTGACACCTTGATTTTAGTCTAATGAGATTTATGTTAGATGGGTAACTCAGAGAACTGTAAAATAAGGAGTTTGCATTGTTTTAAGTTAGGAAATTTGGGTTTACTTCTTACAGCAGCAATAGAAAACCAATATATCCCTTAATGGTGTGTGCCAGTTTGAAAGGGTATATGTACCCTAGAAAAGCCATGTTTTATTCCTAATCCCATTTTGCAAAAGCAACAGTTTCTTCTCATCCCTATTCAGTACTGTGTGTTGGAAACTTTTATTAGCTTATCTCCATGAAGATGTGACTCAGTCAGTGTGGGTATTAAACTTGATAGGTGGAGATTGCCCCCACCCATTCCAGGTGGCTTTTGATTGGCTTTATTGGGATCCTTTAAAAGAAGAAGCACTTTGGAAAAAGCTAGAGAGCAAGAAGAGTGAGAGCCACGAGAAAACCACAATAGAGAACACCGCAGAACCAAGAAGCAGAGAGTCCACCAGCTAGTGAGTTTTAAAGATGAAGTAAACGCCTCCCGGGGAACTGGAGAGGAAGCTAGCAGATAATGCCGTGTTCACCATGTGCCCTTCCAGCTGAGAGAGAAGCCCTGACCATGTTCATCATGTGCCTTTCCACTTGATAGAGAAACCCTGAACTTTATCAGCCTTCTTGAACCAAGGTGTCTCTTTCCCTGGGTGCCTTAGATTGAACATTTCAATAGACTTGCTTTAATTAGGTAAACAATTGCTATTGCCTGTTATTGGCCTTAGAATTCTAAACTAGCAACTTATTAAATTCCCCCCTTTTAAAAGCCATTCGTTTCTGGCAAATTGCATTCTGGCAGCCAGCAAACTAGAACATGATGTATTATAAATTTTTAAAAATATGAAAACCACTGTCTCTTGTTATTAACAAAATACCACAAAGAGCACCATAACCACCCATCCTTCATCTCAACCAACAACTGAAAAATGATGAATGTATTTAAATGAAAATACATGGAAATTCTATTGGAAATGAGGCTCATTCTCCAGACAGTTTCGGAGAAACAAAATCTAATTCTCAAAAGAAGTAGAAAAGGCTAGATGTCCCCTAAGCTGGGGCTGGCTCAGTTTTCTGCCAGAAAATTGGGAAATGAAGTAGATTCCCTTCTGAGGACTTCTATGTTCACAAGTCCATAATTGAGGAAGAAAAAATCATAACAAGCAAAGATATTGAAAGGTCAAGCCATAAATTTTGCCACTGAGTTGGGCTGTGTCACAAGCTGAGACTGTTATTTAGTACTAAGGCAGATTGTAAATTTGCCAATCCAATCAAACTCTATTTTGATGTTATGCTTTTTTTACATTGTAAACTCTGACTTAGGGCCATTTTGTTTATTTTCACATATACTTTTTGCCTTTCTGTCTTTCTGCTTTATGAGAGTCCTGGAATTGGTAAATCTGCATTCTGTTTAAGACAAGATTTTGAATCAAGTCAACCAGTGAGCTTCCACCATCACTTGGTTCCATTTTCAACCTTATTACTGTATAAAGTCTAATGTTTACAACATTCTAACTCTGTGTTAAGAATAGCTGCTTCATCACAGAGACTTATGGGGACTGTAACACTTCCAGGGTAGACAAATAGACATGAAAACGATGCACACTAAAACTGTACATTTTTATTTTATTTTGAGGAATAGTAGCATTCATCTAACTAAAGATGGAAACTTTTACTTGGCACAGAGACCGTTGATATGACCCCAAAAGAGTAAGAAGGACAATGAAGCAAGTCTCTATTTAAGTCACTTCAAACTCTAAAGAAAAAAAAAATACATGAGCAAAATATTCAGTTAAGTTTCAAAAACTTAGAATACAAAGTCTGTTAAGGAAGTTTAGAGAAAGTACTAAAACTATGACATGTGTTAAGTAATGATAAATAGGAGTTTCTACAAAATTTTAATGAACTAGTCCTTTGAGATTATGCTCATTGCTAAAGTAGCTAATTGGAATAGATGATGACATGGTATTAAACATTTCATCCAGGTTTCCTTCAATGTGCCATATGATCAATTAGCATTTGAAAATATCTGGATGCTTGGCATAGTATGGATGAAATAAAATGGTCTCAGAATTGACATTAAAATTGCAGTTTGATGGTAAAGAAGTACGAACTCAGATACTTGTAAGTGTCCCCTCCCCGCCTCTTCTTAACTTCAGGCCAGGTGAGGTAGCTCTGAAAGGAGAATTGGATTGAGAATCAAGATATTTGAAATCTAGTCATGAATTTGTCATTAAGGGGTGTTAATTAGGCTATTATCCTATTAGTTGAGATTTACTTTCCGTAAGTATAAAAGGAAAGCTTGAACTATATTTATTCAGTCATTAAAGGAAAGATATTTGAGAACATTCTACAGCCCTTTAGTGTAAGTAACTGTAACATAAAGATAAACAAAATAAATACACAGAACTTAAAATCTTATTTACTTTCTTGCTTAAGTGACATTTATTCACCTGCTACAACTTGTTACAACATACTATTTAGGTAGTTTAATATTGGCAGTCATACACCCTATACATTCAGTATAAATTGTCTAGGATTTCAAAATTAAAGTTCCTGTGATTCAAAAAAAACCTCCAGAGTTATTCTGAAAAGATTATCTGGAACACTGGTAAATATATATATATATATATATATATATATATAGCTGATAAACATTTCTTAAGAAGCAATTCTAGTTTGAGAAAATCAGTGATTTTTAATAGATTCAAACTCCATATTTGAAAAATTAATTGTACAAAATTGTTTGGTTAAATTAATGCCTTGTAGCACTGACCATAAAGCCATTTTTATGGTAGACTATAGATGTTTGCATGGAGATTCTAGATTATGAGGCTATGTTTTATGCCAAGAGGAAGCTTATTCAAAACAAGTGAGTATCTGAAATATTTTGTTATGGTTGTTTTCTTTGTTTTAGCTGTTGATATAGAAAAAGCCACAATTACATCTAGATGGCAAATAGGAGTAGTCTTAAAGATTCCCCAAATATTCAAATTTCAAGCGATTGTTAAAAAATGTGTAAATTTAACTCTTTCTGGACTACTTTTGTTTTATTCTCATTGTTTCTCTGTCTTTCTTCCTCTCCTCCTCCTCCTCCTCCTCTTCTTCTCTTTTTTCTTCTTCCTTTTCTTCTTTCCTCTTCTCTCCCATAACCCTACCCTCCATTTTTCTCTTAGTTATTTCTATGGACTAAATTGTGTCCTTCTAAAAAATACGTTGAAGCCCTAACACCCATTACCTAAGAATGTGACTGTATTTGCAAATATGGTCATTACAGATGGAATCACGCAAATTACAATGAGGTCATGCTAGAGTTGGATGAACCCTAAACCCAACTTTGCTGGTGTTCTTATATGGCACAGAGAGGAGACAAGGACAGACACAGAGTGGAAAGTGGTCATACAATGACAGAGGCAGAGATTGAGTTATGCCACAAGGCAAGGGACACCAAGGATTGCCAACCACTGCTAAAAACAAGGAAAAGGGCAAAGAGCAACTTCTTCCCTACAGACTTCAGAGAGAGCATGGCCATTTGACACCTTGAGTTTGGACTTCTAGCCTCCAGAATTATGAGGAAATAAATTTCTGCTGTTTTAAATCATGTTGCAGCAGCCCTAGGAAATGAAGACAATTTATCCATGTTTCTCAACTGAGACTACACAGAAACCCTGCTATTGCCTGCTATTTAAGGAATGGCTCACTTTGCTACTTCTCAGTCAAATCCTATAGAATCCAGATGGATTAATCATGGTTTGCACGTGAGTTTGGCATGATCAAAGAACAAATGGAATCCCGTGAATCCAGAATGTACAAAAGAGGTGCTGTGGTTGGAGAAGTAGATAGGTGCCAGACCGTGGAGGGCCTCATAGGGCAAGGCAAGGATTTCTAACTACAGGAGGTGTGCTTTAGATGACATTAAACATGTATACCATATTCACATCATCTGGTTTTCATTTCTAACATATAATTTCGATTGCTTTGTAGAGAATGAACTCTAAGAGAAATGGACTAAGCAGTCCAGTGGAGACAGTGATGCAGTAATCCAGATAAGAGATGATGGATTTAAACTTGGGCACTGAGGGTAAGTTTTGGATTGCTAAGTTATTGTTAGTCATTTCCCATCCTTTACCACCAGGTCTGCTTCTGTCAACCTGTTCTATCAGTCAGTGTTTGGGGAAACTGAAAGGTCCATCAGTAATTAACATCATATACCTAACTTTTTTCCCTCAATGAATTGGGTTCCTTGGGTTAAGCATGATTACTGCAAATGGGAGGTACAGTTTAGAATAAATTTCAGAGTTTTTTGAAGAGGAAAATGAAATGCTAACACCTCCTTCCTGAAAATACCACTTTTAAAGATGTATCTTTAGGCTTTGTATAGCTGTCCACATGGGAAGAAAGGATCATTGAAGGGTTTGGCAAGTATTCCTAACAGTGGGTTGGGTGTTCTCCTCTCTAGGAACATGCCTTCGTGTTATTATCTCATCTGTATTGATCGAACCATCAAAGATACTAATTGATTTTTTATTTGCCTCTCTCTTCAATAAGGTACCAGGTTTTTGAGAGAACTAACTGAATGTTTTCCACTCCCATGCCTTCATCTAACATATAGTGGGTATATAATAAACATGTATCACAGTGTTGGACTTATTTGTCAGTCTAATACCTGACATTTATCCCCAGGTTCCCTGTAAGTTCTTGGCCTCTACCCTACCTCACTCCACCTCAAATGTCTTTTAGTTTCAGGAGAGATCCAAACCATCCAATAACTATATGTACTTGTATCTATATTGTAGCTAATAATATAGAAAGGTGTAGTCTTAATCTTAACTGGAAGGGGGGACAGAATATACAAGCGGGAGTGGGTTATTTAATTTCATTCTTTGCTAAAAGCTGAGTAATATTTTCTTCCACTATTTTTATACACTTTTCTGTGGTTACTTTGTATTCCAAATTTTTTATGGGAAGATTACAAAGGGAAACTTGTTTTCAAGCTCCATCAATTAATAAGTGTTTCCTCCTAGAGACTCCAACTCTTCCCACTTTAGACTTGGATTCCATGTTTCTCCCAAGAATCCCCATAAAATCCTGCCTACCCTTGTCATTACACCACCTCGTGGTTTATTAATTTTCAATTTACTTAGTAATTTCCTTGTTACTATGAGCACGTAGTCAGGAATTAAATAATTTGGCTCTGGATTTTTAAAGCTGGGTACAAGGTTAGTGTTGGGGATTGAATCAATTTCCCCATCAAAAGATGTTCAAATATTAATTCGTGTACCTGTGGGCATGAACCCATTTGTAAATAGGACCTTTTGAAGATGTTATAATTAGTTAAGTTGGTCTCATTATATCAAGGCAAACCTTAATTTGTATGACTGGATGTCTCATGAAGAGCAGGAATTCAGATGCAGTCAGCCAGAAAACATAGGAAAAGCCAGAACCCAGAAGTCAGTGGAAACCAAAAGAGCAGACAGACAGACAGACTCTCTCAGAGAGAGATAGAGTGAAAGAGGACCATGTATCAGAGGATTGCCGTGGCCAGAGGTTACCAACCCCAGGAGAAAGCATGGCCTTGTCGATATCTGGATTTCAGACTTCTAGCTTTTAAAACCATTGCAATAATAAATGCTTATTGCTTAAGTCAAGCCATTGTGAGGTATTTGCTATTGTAGCCCTGGCAAACTCTGACAGTCAGAAACAAGGTAGACACTTGATAACTTTTTAAGGAAGAAGTAAGGAAGAAAGAAGGGAAGGAAATCAGAAAGAGAGTGAAGGAGAGAGGCAAGGAGGGAGAAACAGTCCGGAAGGCCAGCTCTGATGCATTTATGCAGACACACCTGTGATTCTAGACTACAGAGAGGGTAGACGGATGAAGGATACCCCGAGACAACAGCCAGGTTTCCAGGCAGTGCAGAGAAAGCCTCATCTTTAGGGAGGCCAATATAATAACTGATCAACGGCTCTTTCATTCTTTCTACTTCCATCACTAGGAACTCTTTACCTATTACTTCTTCAACTACTGCCCAACTGTGAAATAGCTACAAATCTTTGTGGACAGATGGCTGTTAAAGGTAGACATGAACATGTGCCAAAAACAGTATTTTCAGGGGAAAAAGAAACAATGAAAATTAATTCCAAACACTCATGCCTTCTTCTTTACAATCTGCTGATATCTTATTTGATTCTTGATACAGAAAGTTAAGACTCATAAATCTGATGAAAATGTGAAATGGATCAAAACTGTTTTATCTGAGAATTAACCCACTATATTTTGTTGAATAGCATAGGCCTAAGTGATGAGTAAACTAAGAAATTAAATACACATATATGCTCACAGACACATAAGCATTCTGTCCTAATGAGCCTTATAATCCAACAATGCAACTAAGCTTAAAAAACAAAAATGCATAACTACTGTACAAAAGAATAAATGAAGTGCTATTATATGCTAGACACAATATATAGCATAAAATAATGAGAGTAGTTTAAGATTATCAATATTTAATGAGATATAGATTTTTATGAAGAAACTATTAACACATTAAAATAAGATAAGTATTCGAGAAACTTTTCTAAAAAAATCCACTTTCCTTCCTCACCCGTTTTCTTGTTCGTAGTTTTTATTGTTTGCCACCTGTTTTTTCTCTTGGTTTTGTTACAAGAAACTATCTAGACATACTGTAAATAATGAAGAAATTATTATTTAACTATAATAAAAACCACATGGAAGAACACTTGATAACAATGTCATGATGAAGGAGGAATTGCTTGTTTCCAAAAAAGAAAACTGTCTATATGCTGTTCTTGATAAAAACTGAACCAAAGAGCATTTGGGTTTATGCTGATATGAGAAATCATTCAGGCAAGAGAACAGTTGTGCCATTTAAGTTTGTACATTTTATTTTTTCAAGTAAATTTTCCACTCATATATAACATTCTTACAGAAAAGTACCTAAATCATAAGCGTAGAACTCAATGAACTTTTACAAAGTGAACCAGAGTGTAATCAGCATCCAGCTCAAAAAAAACAGAATTATTTCTGGCACACAAAAATATTTCCTAATTCCCCTGACCAAGCACCTCTGCCCTTCCTAAAGATAAATACTTTGTACACCTCTCATGCTACACACAACTTTGCTTGATCTTTAAACTTCAATTAGATGTTAAACGTTTGTACTTTTCATCCATGTTGTGTGATGTTGTAGTCATTCCTTCTCATTTATGTAGTGATATTTTCCATAGTATGAATAAATGAATGTATGAAAATGTATTTATCCATTTATCCATTCTATTTACAGATGGATATTTGGGACTGTTACTGAATGCCATCAAATGATATCTATCTATATCTTTATCATCTATATCTATATCTGTATCTATCTATATATCTATAGAGAGAGAGGTTTAAACTGGACAAGACATTGTGCAAAATTCTTAAGATGAACTATATCATGTGATGGTGGCTACCATCAATATCCTCATTTTTCAGCTGTAAAAATCAAAATTGGGGAGGCTCAAAACTTTATCAAAATTACAAAGCCAGTAACTAAGGTAAGCATGTTCATCGTTCAACAAATAGAATGTCTCCATATGCCAAGACTGAGGTGATAAGTGTAAAAGGCATATAAAGTGGGAAGAGAAACAGGTGCAAGGCATTTTAGTTGTTATTTTAGGTAAGGTGAGCAGAAAATACTTAGATGAGGAATGTGCTATTTGTTTTAAAAACCTGAAGGAGGACTTGAGTTTAGGTTTGCCTCATTGTAATGCCCCTGTTGTTAATTTCCCTATTAAGCCAATTAATATACATATATAAATTCTTAATAGATACTTCCTGAATATATTGTGCATTCTTTTAATTAACTAATTAGTTTTGGGAGGTATAGTAGTTAGGTTCAGGTGTCAACTTGGCCAGGTGATGGTGCCCAGTTGTTCTGTTGCTGTGGATTTAAATCATCAGCATGTGAAATCCATCCATGATTGATTACATCTGTGGTCAGCTAAGGGCGTGCCTTCTGCAATGAGCAATGTTCAATTCAGTTACATGGAGGTTTAAAGAGAGAGTCAAAAGAGAGACAGAGCAGGCCAACACAGCTTAGCTCAGAGCTCAGAGCAGAAATAGACCTAGGCATTTGGAGATGCGGAAGGAAATGTCCAGGGTAAGGCTGTTTGAACCCAGAAGCCATGACAAAAGGCCAGGGGATGTCACCGTGTGCCTTCCCATGTGACAGAGAAACCCATATGAAAGCTAGCTGCTTTTCCTCTGAAGAATTGTAAATTTGTAACTAAATATCCCCTTTATAAAAGTTGTCCATCTCTGGTAGGTTTTAGTTTGCAGCCTTAGCAAACTAAAACAGGAGGTAACCAATCCATAGTTCACACCTGATTTATAGATCATCAAATGAAACAAAATAAAGAAACAAAAAGAAGTGGTATGAGATTTAACACCAAGACACTCAAAGACTGACTCTAAGAAACTAGCAAAGTGATAACCACTTCTTCCTTATAAATAATGGTTGAAAAACCATAGCTGAGTATAACCTTGGGTTATCAAGCCAAAATATCATGATCATCACTAAAATACTGTTAGCTAAATACAGGATTATAGATAATACATAAGAAAAGATTAAAAACAATTACCATTTCCTATTTTGATTTAACTTCTACTCTAGGGGATAATTAGCTTGGCAGATTCACACATAAAATGGTACAAATTTATTTTAAAATTATTTTATATACTATTTTTAAGTTAATGGACCATATGGATATCATTGCTATTTTTGTTTTTCAATGCCTGAAGAAAACTAGGTTAAAATATTTTGGCAAGAGATTACTGCCTCTGGTATAGGAAGGTAGCTCTTATAGGGCCCCAACAATGACACAAAAAATAAGTACAAATTTTGGAAAAGAATAAACAAAAAAACAAACAGAAAAACATCTGTAATGACCTAGAGCACTGGAAAGTGAGCCAAAACAAGTGAACAAGTGAATTCTGGATAGGGGTTGATATTTGGGGGAAGGAAATGACATGAGGGAGTTATCAGTTCTTGTAAATTTTAACCCAGGGGCAGGCCAAAATCTATATATGGCTCATCTCAAACCTTGTTAGAAATTCCACAGATTTTCTAGCTAAAAAGACCATAAGACAGAGGTTGAGTAAATTACAGTCACTGATAAATTGAGGGAGGATGTACCCAATCGAGATAACATCATGTTTTGTCTGTAAATCCTGCCCAACCTCTGACAATTGAACCATCCAATTATGAGAAATCTTCCAGCTAAATAAAAATAACTATTGAGATTGAGCTGTCACCTAAAAGAAAGAGTTTATAGTTTGAATCTGTGATGTTTTGAAGCTGTATGTACCCCAGAAAACTTAATGTTCTTTTAATCCATTCCTGTGGGTGTAGACATATTATAGGTGGGACCTTTTGATTAGGTTATTTCCATTGAAATGTGACACACCTCATTCAAAGTGGGCCTTAATCCTCTTACTGAAGTCTTTTGTAAGAGGATCACGGACAGAGAAAAGCCCCAGAGAAGGTAAGAGAGGAAGCCACTGAAGCCAGAAGCTGAAAGCAATGCAACCCCAGAAGGAAGGACCAGTGCATATCACGTGTGCCTTGCTATCTGACAGAGGAGCCCAAGCTCACCAGCAGTCAGTCTTCAGAGTCCAGGTATCATCCTGTTGATGGCTTAATTTGAACAATTTGCATGGCCTCAGAACTGTAAACTTGTAAGTTATAAATCCCCATTGTAAAAGCCAGTCCATTTCTGGTATATAGGATTTCGTCAGCTTTAGAAAAACAAGACAGAATCCAATCAATTTAATCACATGCTACAGTAAAATTTTTTTTAAAAATCCACAGACTATAATAGAAATCAGAGTGGACCTGGCATAAGATTCACAATATCCATGATTCAATAATAAAATCCAATATTACTAGACACATGAAGAACCAGGAGAATGCTACCACTTTAAGATACCACTGACAAAGTGATGCAGATGTTAGAGCTATCAGAAAAAAAGAATTGTTAAACAGTTCATCTAACCCTGGTAAAGGTCAAAAGGGAAATTAGTCTCACAGCAAATAAAAATACAGAAAATTGCATCAGAGAAATAGAAACAATTAAAAGTCAAATGGAAATTCTAAAAAGAGGAAATTGCAATAAAAGAAATTAAAAATTCACTGGATTTATTTAATCACCAAATGAAGATGACAAGAAAGCAATCAATGAACTTGAAGAAAAATTAATAGAAATTGGCCAATCTGAAGGAGGAGAAGGGAAAGGTAGAGGAAGAGGAAGAAAAAGGAGGAGAAGAGCAGAAAAAGAAGAAAAATAAACAGAGCCTTAGTGAACTGTGAGTTGATACATATAATTATAACAACTCTAACATATGTGTAATTGTGGTGTCAGAAATGTAAATAATGGAGAAAAGAAAATATTTTTAAAGAAAAATAGCTTATTTCTCATATTTGTGAATAACATTCAAAGGCATACATTTAAGATGCAAGCCCATGCTGTATAAATACAGAAGAACAAAATCTAGATGTGTCAGAGTCAAACAACTGTAATCCAAAGAATAGCAAATATTCTTGAAAGCAACTGGAGAAAAGCAACAGTTTCATAGATGGAAAAATAATTTGAACAGCCACTCTTTTCCCACCAGAAACAGTGGAGGACACAAGACAGTGAAACAACATCTGTAATGTGCTAAAAGCAAAAGCTGTATGTCCAGTGAAAATAAGATTGAAGGGAGAATAGACCTTTTCATGTTAGGACAAACAGACAAAACACAAATAAGATGCATTGTCAGCAGAACTTCACTACAAGAAATGCTTGAGGAAACTCTTAAAAGTGAAGAGAAATTATACTAGATGGATACTCAGAATTTAAGGAATGAGTGAAGGGTACTGGAATTGGTAAGAAATAGAAAATATTATTTTTCTCTTCATTTCTTTAAAATAAATCGAATTTTAAAGCAAAAAATGACTATATTAGTAACAGGCAAAATAGGGATTATAATGAAGATTATTATCCAAGGTAAAGAGGGAAATTTTATAATTATAAAACTGTCAATTCATGTGTGTGATAACAGTCCTTCAAAACACATGAAACAAAAATTAAGAAATAGATAATCCCACAATCATATTGGAGATTTTAGGATACTTCTCAGCAATTAATTGACAAAAAACCTAAAGACAAACATTACCTGAACAAACTACCAAATACCTGGATCTAAGATTTTATATATATACTTATAGATACATATTAATATATTATATCTCTATATATGTGCATATATATAATCACTAAAATATATATTCTGATAAAATATATTCAATGTACTCATCAAATGTATCATATGATAGGTAATGATATAAGATTAGTAAAAATTCAAGGATTGAAATCATATCAAATATGTTCTCTCACCATAACAGTATTCAGTTTAAAATAAAATGAAATGAAGTAGAGTAGAAAGATGCCAATAAACAGATCTTATCAAAAGAAGCTTAATACACTAGTACATCAGCACAAACAGCTCCAATGAACAGCTGATGCATATATAGCTTTGGTTTTGTCCTTCTATTAAATATACATCACAACATTGTTTAAAGCTTCAATAGAATATTAAGAATTAAAGATGTAGATTCTGGAATCATTAAGATTTAATTTACTTATAGATACCTTTATTTATTCCAAAAACATTATTTGTGGCAGCACATATAAAAAGAACAAAACTGTACAAGTTTATGGAGGTGAAGATTCTGGTAGAAAGTTAGTAAAAATATGAGTTAACATCTCCATATTAAATGTTGATATGCTCAAGAAAACTAAAAAAAGAAAAAAAAGCACAGTCTCAATGACCATGAGAATACAAATACAGGTTTTTAAAAAATGCACCATATGGCTGAATTGGTTTTTACCAAAAGGAATGTAGACAAAGACAAAGAATGGCAGGATCATTCAAGAAAGAGGGATAGGGAGCTTCCCCTCCACCTATGTCTATTGTTCCACCAGCTTTATCTCTGCTTCGGGTTCAGAGGTTCCTTTCCAACCGGAGGAGAATCACAGCATGACATGATTCCCACCGCAGCCAAGGCTGGTTCATCCTCATGTACTTGTTCCATAGCTGTCTGTGTGGGACTGACATTCTCAAGGAGACAAAGCAGGTTCAAGTGGTTTGCAACATGTTGTATCAAGGATTTGAGGTTAGCAATAAAATAGTACAAGATGCTGAATCCTGAGGGCTTCAGTGCCAAAGGGGAGCTGGCCCCAAGGAGACGATTCTGCAGATCTCTCTTCTCCAAGTTCACTGATACCACGTTGGTAGCTCGAGAGTGGCCATGATGGCTGTATTTATACCATGGAAATATCAGAGAACGCTATATATCAAGGATTCTTTTGTTCCGTTAGGAAAGCTGGTTGGAAACATTTGGCAGCACATCACATCCTATACATTTGTCACTTATTCTTCTGGCCAGAGAATGACTACAGCTCATTTCAAACTGTCCTCAACTAACTTCCACCTAGTCATGGTTGTCAGAAGTTTGTTGGCTTGGTTCCATGGACTCACTCTATATAAAAAAACTGGGAACAACCAGAAATGTGTCCAGGAGCTATGTATATGTCACTCAACTGTCTAACTAATGGCAGAGAAAAGGGGGCTTCAAGCTAAGTGGAAATGTGGAGAACTAAGGAAAAATATATCTGCAGTGATTTGGATTAAGACATAACCTGTAGAGTCCCACCTCATTTAAGAATGAATAAAGAGAAACAAATAAACCCTTGTGAAAACATTCTATACTTTGAGAGAAGTAAATCAGCACAATGACATGAAAAACCATTTCAAAAATGATTATTTTAGGAAACAGAAAAACATCTAGAAAATGTTTCATTTATGATATCAATAATATTTAGGAAAACATGGGTGCTACATACAAAGCAACAAATAAAGGAAATTTATAAAAATCAAGAAAAAGATAAAAAGGATACTGAGAGACAGCTTAGGAAAATAAAAATGAACACATGCAACAAAGAAAAACTGCAAAGAAACAAAAATAAATAAGAGCATTTAAAATAAGCATTAGAATTAGTAAGTAGATCTGCTGATCATGGAAAAGGAGGAAGGTCATGGATATTTCTTCAAATTCACAGGACAAGGACAAATGACTAAAAATGGTGAGAAAAAATGATATTGATGGAGAACAGAGAACAAAATTTAAGTATATGGTAATAGGTGTTTATAAAGAAGAGATAAGAACTGATACTACAGGAACAATAAGTAAACATACGTCACAAATGGACAAATGCATTTTCTAGTATTTACAGACGTTCCTGAGTATCAGGAAAAAATGAGGGGAAAATGCCAATACTTGGTAAATTCTGGGGGTATTTTTTAATTTCTAGGACAAAGTCAGAATGCTATATTCAGCCAGAAGTAAATATATATGTATATAGAGAGTAGTTAGCAGTAAAAGTAAAAGTCCAGCAGGGTTTCAGATCATTAAACTCCAAAAGGAAACAAAACGATTTCTACACTATTTTAGCAGAAAGTGGGAGAGTGGGTGGGAGGGTGTGACGTGGAGTTTCCCTATGAAGTTTTTGAATCTGAGGCGTTCTTTGTGTGTGAAGGCAATAAGAAGATATTACAGAAGGGTGAGGGTACTCAAAGATTACTTATACTCATATACTTTATGAAAAAGAGGGACTGAATATATGTTCCCACCTGAGGGACCTATCAAATTGTCATTAATAATCAGCAAACCTCCAGAATGGGTAAACTGTAGTATAAAAGGAATGGAGGTGAGGACCTGAAAAATGTCACTTGGAATGAATTTAAAATGACTACAGCACATATTTACAATGTTGTATCTATATGTTAAATTGAGTTCACGGTAAAAAAAAAGATGCCACTATGAGAAATATTACTGTTTTAATTAATTATAGCAATATATTCTAATGCTGGCAAGGAGAAAGAGGAGACAAAATATCAATTTTCTTAAGTTACATAGAGGGATTCAATAAATACATTTAATTTGCAACATTGGCCTTTAAATCACGCTACAATCAGCTATTGATTTTAATATCTTGAAAGTTACCTTTATTAAATATAAAAAATAAGTTCCCAAATGGTAGAAGGAGGCTGATCATCTAGAAGAACATGTACAGTGAAATATGAAGAGGGTGTTGATAAGGGAGCTGTAGGGGTGATCGCTCATGGTGTCCTGATGTACTAGGGAAAGCAGGGAGGTTCAGACAGACAGAGAAAAGGAACAAAGACTACTGATTCGATGTTGCAAGGAGTTGGAAAAGAACAATTAATAGGGGTAGGGAAATAGGAACAGTAGAAAGATAGGGAATTATAACAGCATGGGAACTTGGATTTTAAATTTTGGCTTCATGACCAAACGCAGAGTTTACAATAAGGAATGCATTTCTCATAGAGGTAGAAGGAAAGTCATTGGGCTACACAGGTACTTAAAGATTTCTGAGTTTTAAGGACATTGAATATTGAAAGCAGGGAACATAATGTGTCAGCATAGAAAGAAAGACGTTCACTTGATTTTAGCATCATAGCAATTATATTTTCTATGCTTTGGTTTCTCCAACTCTGAATGGGTATAACAATAGTGCTCTCAGAAATTTCTTGTGAGAAATACATTGTTACACATGAGGTATTTAGAACCACACCTGGCACATAGTAAAGTGCTTGATAAATGTTAGCTTTTATTATAATAACTTCCTGAAGGGAGTGGCTGACAAACGCTTGCTTTCTTTCTGCTGCCTTGTATAATGGATTTCCACTCATTTTCGCCTAGAGAATATGTGTTTAACTTGGCAGAATCAGAAGAAAAGAATAGGAGTGAGCGTCTACTGTTAGGCAGGTTATAGTGGAAGAAGTGAAAGAATAAAACTCCAAAGGGAGAAAATTTAACTTAAGCCCTTCCTGCTGATATTTGTCATTTTTCTCTTCTCTTCCACTTTTGACATGCCTTTCTCTTCTTTTACCATAAACTAAAGGTCTCCCACCCTCCAACTCTGGTCTCTTTTTGCCCTGTCCAGCAGTCTTTCTCTGAGTGAGCTCATTAAGTTGTGTAACTTCAACTACCATCTATATGCAAAAGGCTCTAAAATATTTATCCCAAACCAAAGTTTCATCAGGGTTCCAAACCCCATCATCTAAAAGCCTACCTGCTATCACTGCCTCAGTGCTCACAAAACTATTTCTTTCTCCATCCCCAAACCTATTTCTCACCAGTTTTCTGATCCAGAAATCTGGGAATAATCCAAAAATCTCCCCATAGCTTACCTACCAGCAAAGATAAAATATTTCTTTACTTTTAAAAAATAATTGTTATCGAACCATTCTAAGTTCATGATTAAAATCAAATTGCAATAGGACATACAGTAAAAAAACAAACTAACATTTCACTCATCTCTCAATCCTGCTTGCTATATGGCAAACACTTTTAATGGTTTCCATCAACTCATTTTCTTCTACAGCCATGAACAGTATGATTATAGCACTATTTCTTTTATTTATAAAATATAGATATATTCTACCTTCTAATATAAGGACTTAGCAACTCTACACTACTAGCCTCCCTTTTCCTTTCCAATATAATTATAAACATTATTATCAGTTACTCTAATTGTCACCTCTGTTACTGAAGAGTAAAATTAATTCTCCCTTTCTTGTTCAGTCAGATTTATTCAATATTTCGATTTTAACATGAAAGGTTTAATACTCCCAGATTTCCTTTCACCTTTTCTCTTCACCTTATACCTCTTAATTACATTAAGTTCCTAAATATGATTAGGCTTTATGTTATTTATCTGCAGATTGACTCAAAAAGTTGAGAAACATTCAGAGTGTTCACATTATCATGACTATTCATATGTGTTTACTGCAGTGCCAAGTGGGTCTGATGTCACAAGCCCTGTGACACTCAAAAAAACGAATATTCCTAAAGTCAAGCTAAAATGGATTCATAAATTTTATTCTCCATCAATCAATCAATTTGAAGATACCTTTGAATTTCTTTTAAGGACTTTATAACTCCATTTCTGCAATTAATTCCCCCTTATTTCCTAAAAATCTTCCTCCCCGAACTCTCCATCCTCATACTCCAATGCTATCTTGTTGCTCGTCAGGATTGCTACCCTCCTGTGATCCTAAGTCATCTGCTGCTCTCCTAAAGCACTCTTTCATGGATTTTATAACTTTCTCTTTCTTAGTTTTCTTCTGAGTGCTTCTAGAGCATATCCTTAATTAGTTTCTTAAAGAAGAGAAAATGTCTGGGACAATGTATAAATTGATATGCCCGATGCTGATTCTTAGTCTTTTTGTTCTACAGTCCATGAGATTTTTTTAAATGTTATTTTCTACTCCTTTGATTAATTTTTATGGAAATCATATTTTAATTTCCAGGAGCTTGTTCATGTTCTTTGATCATTTTTCATAGCTCACTCTTCTTGTTTTATCACTATATCTTCTTGAACTGATAGTGAGAAATTTGTGTAATTTATTTTCTGTTCCCTGATTGATCACTGTTTTTTACCCTGTCATTTGTTTTATTTTTCATATTGCAGGCGTCTCCAAATGTCTGGTAGTCCTTGGGTGCCTGCTTTTATGTAAGAATAAGACCATAAAGTTTACTTAAGAGCAGTATGCACAGAGGTAGGGTTTGTTGCTCATTGTGCTTTGGTGTAGGATGGTTGGGCAGAGAATTAACTGGTTATGTGAAGAAACAGCCAAGTTCCACAGAATTTTAGCCTGTGGATATCTCTGGTTGCCCTAGAGGCTTGGGAGCTAAGTATCAAGCTACCCAGTCTTTGCAGAAGACAACAGGAGAGAAAACAGTTGGTGATGGCTGCTGTGATAACCAAGCACTTTGCCGGCTATATTCCCTCCTCTCCTCAAATTTATTCAATAGCGCTCATCACCTAAAGGCCCATGCAAGGTACTTAATGGCTAGGTCCCTGCGTACCTAATCAGCCTTCTCACTCAGGTCTCTGTGTCCTTGCTATTCCCTTCTGCTTGGAATGCCTTAGACGTACTATTATTTTCCTCCTAAATTATCTCTATTAATCCTCATGTCTCATTTCCTTTACTCCCCCAGCGAAATGTTTTCCCCTGTGTAATCCTTGCACTTTTAATTTATCTCTATTATTTCAATAATTATATTTTTCATGCAAATCTCTCTACCAAATGTTACTTTTTGAATGGTATTCACAGTGTGCAGTGTATCAGCTCTTATGGAGAAGATGCACAATAAGTTTTGTTCAATGATGCAAACATAGTAAAAATGGCAAACAAATATTGAGTGCTATCCTACAGACTGTTGGTGTAAAAATGAATTAATTCTTTACCACAACCTGTGAGGTAGGTGCTGAGGCACTGAGAAGTGAAGTGTGGAGCTAGGATAGGAGCTCAGGTAGACTAGCAGCACACCCAAGGCTTAAGTTCTACATTATGAATGAATGAACAAATAAATGATACCCTTTAAACCTCTCTTATTTTGACTTCTGTTACATCATCATCCTCTGTTTCTTTCCCCATTTTGGCTTTTCCTCTACCTAATTTCTAAATATTGGGGAGAACCAAGTCTTAAAAACAAGGCTTATTCTATTTTCTCTTTATACTCTCCTCCATTCCCATCATCTTAATAACAACCATATCCTGATGGAGCTCCAATGTAATCCTCTCTTCTGAACTTCACACATCCAAATTTGAATGTTTAAAATTTCCTCTAAATCTCTGACTCAACGTGTTCCAACAGGAACAAATCAATCTATTCCTCTAATTTTGTTCCTTGCCTGACCTTTCTCATCTCAATATATGATGCCTCTCTCCTCCCAATCTTTCAAGCCGAAGACCTAGATGTCAATCTTGACACAGCCATTTTCTCCATCTGCACATCCAGTCAATCAGCAAGTCTTGCTTATTCTACCTACAAAGCAGATCTCATATCCATTCACCTCACTCCAAATCCAATGCCCATCCTCATCTGAACACTGATCCACCCAACATCAGGGCTATTGCCTGAGCTTCCTAACTGGCCCTTTAGTTTGGGGAGGAAAGCCTTTACAGAAGAATGGATATTTTAGTTGTGAATCTAATGGTAACTCTTAATTCGTGTGGGAGATAGATTTGATCTTTGAGAGAATTTGGCAATTGAAAATTTGAAATCTCTTCCTCTCTTTTGATAATGTGTTACTGTTTTTCTCTATCATAAGATAAAGGGCATATTATTTTTCCAGTAGACCTTTAGGTAGAAAAGAAATGTGCATGATACAGTGTCCAATACCATGAAGTCTATAGAATCCTAAGATAAAGGAGTTGAAATGGAGTTTATGATATGATATAGCCTCTGCCTCCAAGTCTATTATTTCCCACTCATGCTTACATTTTCAAAGATAACTCTCTATTAATAGCTTAATTTATATTATATCTACTCAGAGCAAACTATTCTTTTTGTGGCTAGCTCTTCAGAATACTCTGCTGGGGAGAAAAAATTAGAGCTGTTGAAAGATACAATCTACTAGTAAAGTAACAAAATTAAAAGATTAGATGGAGATAACTAAAATAGTTCCATGTAATTTCAGGCTTACACTTTTTTCCTTGTAGTTCCACAGTATTTCTGAACTTATTTTCTTCCTGAATAAAATATTAGCAGTTGTGTCTACTGTGAAGTTTTGTTGATAGTGTGAATTTGATTTAAAGGGGAAAAAAGGTTTAACTGTGGTTATAATCCTGAAGCTTTTCAATCATTGCCATAACACTAGCTTTGGGGTTCAATTTACTTATAGTTAACTCCTTCCTGTAATAGTGTTCTTTCAATAGTTCCAAGTAGATGAATCTACTTTATATTATAGTTCATAAACTAGTAACCAGTTTTATACAATTTTCATTGTTAATGTAAAAAAATAAGTGTTGCACATAAATACTAAACTTCAGCTAATATAAGAAATCAGAGTACACTCAACTTCTGAGAAAACACAGTAATTTGGGCCAGGTAGTTTTTTGCATGCAGCACCAAAATCTATTTTTTTTCCATTGATGACTCTTTAAACTATAGAAGTAATTTTTGAAGTCTATACAATAAATGTGCTTATGTTATGTTCCATAAGACCATGTTTCAGGATGTCAGTTAAAAATGCAAATACCTCTGAAAACACACCCCTTCATAAAAGCAACAACAACCATTAATCCAGGAAAAGTTTTCTGAATCAATTTTTAAGACAGGGTTGAAGCAACTAAACGGGAGTGTTTAGTCAAGAAAAACTGCTGAATCTCAGTAAGAACAGTCAATTCTGTAGTGTTTTCATTTACTTTAATCTTATTCCACACTTCTACTCTAGCTCAGCAGTAGTCTTGAAAAATAACAGTCCACACATTCCTGGTACTCAAGGGAGCATAACGGACATTATTCACAAATAATTGTCATTGTTTGATAACTTGTCTGGTAGTTCCCTGAAAGATTCAACTCAAAAGGCTTGCCTTTATTCAATCTCTCTTCAGCTGACCCGTGCTAAACCTTTATGGGCAATGATGTTTATCTGAAGTTTTGGGATAATGACTGCCTGAGGCAGTGGCTAACAATGGGGGCAATCAATAGACTATTCTAAGAGCACAAAAGGTAAGGCTGAAGAATTAGCTGCTCATAGAGTATTTGAAATGCTTCGACATATTCCTTGGGATCTAGAACGACACACACATGCCCAGAGCTATGTACAGGTCATGTATATGCTCATGACTTAAGGCCCTAAACTCTCATCTGACATTAAGTCCAACTTTAAAGGACATTAGATAGTAATATGAGTTTACATAAAGAAATAAAGTGTGTTGGTAAAGATAAGTATGTAGGGAAATATAAAAGGCAGTATAAATCTATTTTTTCCTGTATATCCTGTTTTTCTTGATTGGATTTAAATGACAACTGTATAAGGGAATAATTATGAATCTAATTTGAAAGCCACTAAATTATAAAGATTAAATCTGCAATAATCATGACACATGATTATTGCAGGCAAGAAATGGAGCTATATGGAGCAAAGGTTTTGTATACTAATGAAATTAAACTGCTATCTATCCAGATATTAATGGCAATACCCAGCAACCACTAACAATATAATTTTTAAATATTGGTTAAAAAAAAGGCAGGAGAATTAAAATGGTACAGTAGAAAATATCTATTTAATTCAAAATAAAGCAATAGTGGAAGAATTGAGGAACAACAAAAATAAGACAAGTTGTAAAAAACAAAGCAAAATGGAAAATGTAAATCCTACCTTATCAATAATTACATTAAATGTAAATGGATTAAATTATCCAAGTAAATGATAGAGATTGGCAAGTGGATTAAAGAAGAATGAAGCAATAATATGCTTTATATAAGAAATTTACTTTAGAGTCAAAGACACAAATGGGTTAAAAGTAGAAGAATGGAAGAGATATACCATGCAAACAGTGACAAAAGAGACCAGGAGTGCTATGGTAAAAACAGACAAAATAGACTTTAAATTATAAATTGTTATTGAGACATAAAAAGATATTTTATAATGATAATATGCTCAATCTATCAAGAAGATATAAAAATTATAAACATATATACCCCTAACAGGAAAACCAATATGACTTGAGGCAAAACTGACAGAATTGAAAGGACAAATAGTTAAACAGTAATGGTTGGAGATCTCAATACTCCTTGTTCACGAATGGACAGAATAACTAGACAGAAGACTAGCAAGGAAATAAACTACTTTAATAACACCATAGCCCAACTGTACCTAAGAGTTATCTGTAGACTGTTCTAACCAACAAAAACAGAATATACATTGTTCTTCAAGTGCATTTGAAAACTTATCCAAGATAGATCATATGCTATGCCAAAAAAGTTAATAAACTTAGAAATATTGAAATCATACAAAGTATCTTATCTTAACCCAATGAAGTGAAATTCAAGATCAACAGCAGAAAAATAACCTAGAAAATTTACAGTTAAAAAATGTGCTCTTACACAACCAATGGTTCAAAGAATAGATTACAAAGGATGTTAAAAATAATTTGAGATGAACGAAAATGAAACCTAACCATGCCTGAACTTATGGTTTGCAGCAAAAAACATGTTCTGAGTGAAAGTTATAGCTGTAAATGCCTAGATTAAAATGAAGACTATAAATAAATAACCGAATCTTCCGCCTTAAGAAACTAGAAAGAAAGAAAAGAAGAACAAACTAAACTAAAACTAATCAGAAGGAAGGAAATAATTAAGATTAAAGTGGAAATAAACAGGCTGGGAACAGAAAAACAATGGAGAAAATCTAAGAAGCAAAATAAGAATTTTTTTTTAAAGATTAACAATAATGAAAATGACTCACTGCTAGCTACGCTGACCAAGAAAAATAGATTAAAGTCTTAAGTTACTAAAATCAGGAATTCACTAGGGATCATTGCTACCACTCTTTAAATTTCAAATTATACACCTCGACCTAATAGGATTTATCCCAACCATGCATGGTTTTTCAACACACAAAAACCAATCAATGTAATACACCATATTAATAAAAGTTAAAAAATCCACATATTAATCTCAATGGAATTAGCAAAAGAATTTTATAAAATCCAATATCCCTTCTTGATTAAAAAACAAAACTAGGTATAGAAGGAAACATCCTCTACCAATAAAAAGCATATGTGAAAAACCCACAGCTAATATTCCACCTAACTGTTAATGATTGAAAGCATTCCCCCTGAGACCTGGAACAAAACAAGAAAATGTACTCTTACCACTTGTATTCAATTTTATACCAGAGGATCTAACCAGAGAAATTATGCAAGAAAAGAAATATAAGACATCCAGATTGGAAAGGAAAAAGTAAACCTATCTGTATTTGCAAATGTAACAACCTTATGTATAGAAAACCCTAAAGAATCCACTAAATATTGAATTAATAAATGAGTTCAGCAAGTTTATAGACTACAAGATCAATATGTAAAAATGAGCTGTATATCTGTGCACTGATGATGAACTACTGAAAATGAAATCAAAACAATTCAAGCTGCAATGTCTTTAAAAAGAATAGAATACTTAGGAATAAATGTCACCAAGAAATATAAGACTTGTATGCTGAACCCTACAAACTATTGTTGAGAGTAATTAAAGAAGATATAAGTAAATAAAAAGACCTCCATGTTCATGGATTGGAAGATTTAATAGTATTAAAACAGCAATACTCCCAAAATTGATCTAAAAATTTGACATACTCCCTATTAAAATTCCAACTGCCTTTTTTTTTAGAATTGGAAAAGCTCAAATGTTTATAAGAGGCAAGTCTTTGGGATCAGTAAGGGCAGGAAGCTATGACTAAGCCTAGATCTTAAGTAGCATGGTGTGGAAACAGTATAGTTAAATTTGGCTGTTCTGCCCAACAGAAGTTGTGGTTGTGGGGTTTTGGCTACTGCCAGTATCTTGGTGTGAGGTAAGGAAGAAGAGAAAAAGACCTCTCTTTCCTTTCACTGCTGGTCTCCTGATGGTAAATCCCATTGGCTGAATGCAACTAGAAGTCAGATAGAAAGCCAAATGATGATACCACCCATAAGGATTTACTCTCTGGAGCAGAAAAGAGAGGAGAAAGGTGGAATAGCAGGTAGAGATGTAAATGAAGACAAACCAATCCATGCTGTCTCATAGTAAGTATTCAAGAATTCCATGCTAATAAATGCTTGACAAATGTATAGTTCTGTATGTATATAAAACATATTTATTAAATAAAGGAAAACATGTTCACAACTTATTTGTCCCTATCCATATACCATACACACACACATTCACAGATACTTCTATGTTAGTGCAAAGCAATACATACTTATTGAACACTTGCATGCCACTATGCTAAACATTTTATAGTTTGCAGGGATGAAGAAAACAAGTCCCTGATTTTGTTGATTGTGTTGGCAAGGTTGGCAAAGTAACATATACACCCAATAATCTTAGTGAAAGGCAGGATGGTGTCAATCAAAGAGAAAAAGTGAGAACAACAAAAAGGGAGGAAAACTTCTCACAAAATGAATAAAGCAACTGTCATGGATGGGGTCACTTGTTTTCGTTGAATATGGATTGGTATTTCAAGGTAAAAAATAGCCCATAGAGAGGTGCTTTGCAGGGGAATTGATGGGAACTGAAACTATTAAGGGTGATTGAAGGGTTTTATATGCTGATCAATAAATAAATAATATTTTAGTCATGGAGAGTCATTGATTTATTTTTAAAAATCAGTCTTAAAGAAAGATGTGATCAGGAAAGTGGAACCAATAAAAAGAACCACATTTTATGCAAAATTTATACTTTGGGCAGTGCATTTTCTAATTTAACTTGTGTGATCAGTTTACTTAACACCATAAGTATATGAAATCTTGAATAGTGCATGAAATTTTGTTGGTTTGTCCAGGTTAGTGTGACGCCCTGATAAATCCCAGAGTGATTTGGATAGTGAATAAAGAAGTATTTGCAAAGTCCCCCTGGGGGAATAGGGAGAAAGGGGACAATATTCAATTTCCCCATTTGGAGAATTTCTGATATTCGTGCAAGCAGTGGGGACGACCGAATCAATAGGCTGAGCCCTTGATCTTGGGGGTCGCCCCTATGAAATTTATTCCTACAAAGGATAGGCTAAGCCTACTTAAAATTAGGCTTAAGAGATACCCCCAAAGAACCCCTTTTGTTGCTCAGATGTGGTCTCTCTAAGCCAACATGGCAAGTGAACTCACTGCCCTACCCCCTCTACATGAGATATGACCCCTAGGGGTGTAAACCTGCCTGGCAATGTGGGACAGAACTCTGCATGAGACAGGACCCATCATCAAGGGATTGACAAAACATTTCTTGACCAAAAGGGGGAAGAAAGAAATGAGAAAAAAGTAAAGTATCAGTGGCTGAGAGATTTCAAACAGAGTCAAGAGGTTATCCTGGAGGTTACATTTACTCATTATACAGATATCCCTATTTTAGTTTATGGTATATTGGAGTGGCTGAAGAAAGTACCTGAAACTGTAGAGCTGTGTTCCAGTAGATTGTTTCTTGAAGATGATTATGTAATGATATAGCTTTTACAATGTGACTTTGTGATTGTGAAAACCTTGTGTCTGATGCTCTTTTTAGCTAGAGTATGGACAGATGAGTAAAAAATATGGATAAAGAAAAATAAGAAACATTAGGGGGAACAAAGGTTAAAATAAATTGGGTATTGAAATACTTGTGATCAATGAAAGAGAAGGGTGAGAGGTAAGGTATGTATGAGTTTTCTCTTTTTTCTTTTTTATTTCTTTTTCTGGAGTGATGCAAATGTTCAAAAAAATGATCATGGTGATGAATATACAACTATGTGATGATATTGTGAGCCATGGATTGTACACCATGTATGGAATGCTTGTATGTTAAGAATGTTTTCATGTTTGTATGGTTTTTGTTTTTGTGCATGTATGTTGTTTTATCGATATAAATATTAAAAAAAAAAGAACCACATTTTAGAGTAGAGTAGTAAGAGGGTGGGAGTGGGAGAATATCTTTAGAGAATGAAAAAGATGAGGAACTATTTATTTTTAATATGGAGGAGCAGATTTTTGGCTAGAAGGATGGCTCTCTGGCAAGAGAGAATGGTGTCCGATAAGAAAAAGAGGAAAGGATATGGACATGAAATATGGATATGACAAAAGCTGAAAAGTGAGGAGAGAAGAGATTCTGACTACACAGAAGAGGGATGAGCTTTGGACCATGAGCTAGCATTCACTAATGTCTTTCCAGGGAGGACCAATGATAGAGAGTGCCAAACTTCACACAATTAAATGCCCTGATTATTTATTTAAATAGTGGGTACACTCTTTCCTTAATCCTTTAAGTACATTAAACAGATTTTAATAAACCTGAGGAAGTAAACATATGCTTAGCATACAGTGTATGGCAAAAAGGTAAAGTTTAAAGAATGGTTTCATTTATAAAGATATCCTGATATCTTTAATTATAAAAATGCCATGTTTCTAATTACAAAAATAGCAAGTAGAAAGCACTGATTTCATGAATAGTAGGGTCATTATCTAAATCAAGATCTTTTTCTATGAAACCTACATGGGATTCATTCATTTGAAGAAATTTACTAAAAGATTACAATGTACTCTATGTACCTTAGCCTCATTTTCTGGTTACTTAGCTGTGAACAATCAGACAAGTATCTGTTGTCATGGAGCTCACATTCTAGTTGGGGGAAACAGAAAATAAATAAACAGCTAGATTAGACAAAGTGGAAATACTGGTGTGATGACTGCTGTGCAGAGAAATAGAATAGGATGGTATGAGAGGGTGACCAGATGACTATATTGAATGGGGAGTCATATTAGTTTATTAGGATAGTGCTAATGCTCGTGAATGCTTGTGACAGATAAGCAGACAGATTCTAGTGACTTCATACTAACATAATAACCCAGTGTGGTTTCAGAACAGAGAGTGGGGAGGCACTGTGCTCTAGGCAGTCAGTCATTCAGAGACCCAAGCTGATGTCAACTCTTCTTTTTATAGCACTAAGCTTTGAGCTTGAGCTGGGGAGTGATATTGAAATGGTAGAGGAGAAAGAACAGGGAGGATGGTACATAGAAGGTGTTCACAGGCCTGTTCGGGTGTTATCACATGCATTACTTATGCTGATATTCCATTGATTCAAACTCAGTCCTAAGGTTACCTCCACCTCCTCGTCCAAAACTACAAGGGGACTAGATGTGCTAGGAAGAAAGGAAATAGACTTTTTAACAATGAAGCATTCCTCCCACAGGTCAGATCTTGCAGGCTATAATAAAAAAACAGTGGGGAGATTTAAGAATAGAATGGTAAAACTTGACTTACATGCTTCAAAGAATCCTCCGTTTATGGGTTAATTGGTCTGGGAAAGACAGGAGTGGGAGTAAAACGAGTGGGAGTATGGAGGACAGTCAGAAGACTCTCAGTGTGAGATGACGGTGACCTAGAACACAGTGTGCTTCTGACAGAGATGGAGAGAAGCAGGAACACATTCAAGATAAGCTTGAGGCACTTCAGAAGAAAGACGCATTTGGAAAAATGATTAGGCACCATTCATGAAGATAAGTCTTCTCTATACGCAGCCTCCTTAGCTTTAATTCCTTTCCTAGCTCTTAGGTATGCTTTCACTTTAAAAATGTTGAATTAATTCTGAACCCAACTAATCTCAGTGTTTGACTTTAGTTTATTCAACAACGTTAAATGAGTGTGTTTTTTCCCTCTGCTGTCAATTCTGGATGCTTAGATGATGTCCCCATCTGTAAACAAAGAGAACAAGCACTTCAAAAAAAAGCTCGTACAAGTTAAATCCCCTCTCCAGTTCTTCAATAAGGTCATCACTAAATCCACAACTGAGAACCTTCAGCAGCTGGGAGAAGGCAAAGGGGAATGAAGCCTATTTCGAGTCCATGTGATCATCAGTCATGATTCATAATGGGAATCTGGGTCAGAATTTGCAGCTGGGGAAGCACCAGGAAAAGATGACTTTTATAAAAACATGTACTTAATTACAGCTCAAAGCTGGAGTGGGGGATGAATTGCACAGCTGGAAAGAGAAAGCAAATTAATTTGTTGACTTTTAAAGCCCTCTTACAGTGAAATATGCCCCCTTCTGTTTTAGCATTGAGTTATAACTGAAGTATTTTAGGAGTAGCCTCAAAGCAAGAGTGGGTGTGAGGCAATGTAACAGCAAATAACTTACACTGGGTATTTCCTCTGGCTTGTGAGCTGTAAAAGCTTGGGCTGTGGTTTCTTTTTATAAAGTAAACAAAGCCTGGCCAGCAGTCAGGATTGTTTTCCTAAACAGGCAACATCACCTCCGGAGGTGATGCTGAGTTCTTAATAAAAAATGCCCTTGATGCTGTGATACAGAGTCAATACTGTCTGTTGAGTTTGGACACCTAGAGAAACCCTGTTGAGAGAATCTGGCAGCCTATTATCTGTGAAATAAAGATATTAAAAAATATACAAAGTTAATACGCTAAAATGGTGGAGTTGGATTACTAATTCAAGCATTAGCATTTAGTAATTAAAGAGCCCTGGTGATATAAAAATATTGCAAATTTCACAGTAACTAAACTGTGTCTATTATGGCTGTGAATTGAGCAGATAATGAAGTACAAAATTCTTAAGTACCAACAAAAGGTCAGCAATCTAAATGAAGCTAAAAGATGTGGATATATGGAGGCATGATTAATAATTCAAGTCAGAATGAAAAATGTCAGATGTTAACATGCTAACATGAACAACTATCACAATAAAACAAACAAACAAAAAATACAAAAACAAAATACTAGACTTGTTCAGAGAAGAGAAAAGGTCACCTCCAGGAAAGAATCAGACAAAGTAAGATTTGATGAGTATCTTGAAATGGGTAGTATCTGGAGAGTCAGAAACTGAGAGTTAGAAATCATAGGTAAGAGGTGGTTGAAAGCGAAAGCACAAAGATGGTAGACAATATGCTTGTCAATAATCAATTATTTAAAGGCAGCTATTATTTATCATGAATCAAAATACTATCATTGAATTTTGGGTAGCACATTATCTAATTTAATTTTATGGTCAGTTTATTTGAATACCATAATTACATGGAATCTTGAATAGTGTATGAAATCTTGTTAGTTTGTCCAGGTTAGTGTGATGCCCCAGTGTATCCCGGAGTAATTTGGGCAGTGAATAAAGAAACATTTTCAGAGTCCCTTGGGGAATTAGGGAGAAGGGAGGAAATATTAAACTTCCCCATCTGGGGAATTCCTTATATTCTCACAATCAATGGGGACAACCAATTCAATAGACTGAGCCTTGATCTTGGGGTTTGCCCATATGAAACTTACTCCTGCAAAGGAGAAGCTAGGCATACTTACAATTATGCCAAAGAGTCACCCCTAGAGAACTTCTTTTGTTGTTCAGATGTGGCCTCTCTCTCTAAGCCAACTCAGCAGGTGAGCTCACTGCCCTCTCCCCTATATGGGACATGACTCCCAAGGTTGTAAATCTCCCTGGCAACATGGAACAGGGCTCCTGGGATGAGCTGGAACCCAGCATCATGGAACTGAGAAAGCCTTCTTAACCAAAAGGGTGGAGAGTGAATGGG